>NC_084621.1:68043874-68088874 GCF_033978795.1 Nerophis ophidion
TCAACGTTCTGGGTTGCCTACCCCTGCATTAGTGGATTAATTGATTGATTGATTGATTGATAGATACTTTTATTAGTAGATTGCACAGTTCAGTACATATTCTGTACAATTCACCACTAAATGGTAACACCCCAATAAGTTTTTCAACTTGTTTAAGTCGGGGTCAAATGAGGGAAAGCGACAGACACGTTGCCATGGAGACGAGGATTTTCATGCATGCCTGACTGCAGTCACACCGTGACACCTGTCCGTCAGTAATAACAATCCCCAAAACCTGGACCAATTCAAACCGTTTTTTGGGTTCTTTTTATTGTTTAATTTGCATTGCCTCACACGATGAACACTACATATGTTTCTATATGATGCCGGATAACCCCTTAATATGAAATTTTAATATTATTTTGGCCTGCAAGTTTTATGTGAGTGGCGCTTGACAGCGTTGTGTTGTGTGAGTCCAAAATGGCTCTTTAAACGTTCTGGGTTGCCTACCACTGCATTAGTGGAAAAGCGTCAAATGAGTGAAAGCGACAGACACGTTGCTATGGAGACGAGGATTTTCTTGCATGCCTGACTGCAGTCACACCGTGACACCTGTCCGTCAGTAATAAGAAACCCAAAAACCTGGACCAATCCAAACCGTTTTTTTTTTTTATTATTGTGTCATTTGCATAGCCTCACACAATGAACACTACATATTTTTCTATATGAGGCCGGATAACACCTTATTATGAAAGTTTAATGATATTTTGGTCCGCAAGTTTTATGTGAGTGGCGCTTGACACCGTTGTGTTATTTGAGTCCAAAATGGCTCTTTCAACGTTCTGGGTTGCCTACCCCTCCATTAGTGGAAAAGTGGCAAATGAGGGAAAGCGACAGAGACGTTGCCATGGAGATGAGGGGTTTTCTTACATGCCTGGCTGCAGTCACACTGCGACACCTGTTCGTCAGTAATAACAAACCCAAAAACCTGGACCTATTCGAACCGTTTTTTGTTTTTTTATTATTGTTTAATTTGCTTTGCCTTACACAATGAACACTACATATTTTTCTATATGATGCCGGATAACACTTTAATATGAAAGTTTAATATTATTTCAGCCCGCAAGTTTTATGTGAGTGGCGCTTGACAGCGTTGTGTTATTTGAGTCCAAAATGGCTCTTTCAACGTTCTGGGTTGCCTACCCTTGCATTAGTGGAAAAGTGGCAAATGAGGGAAAGCGACAGAGACGTTGCCATGGAGATGAGAGGTTTTCTTACATGCCTGGCTGCAGTCACACTGCGACACCTGTTCGTCAGTAATAACAAACCCAAAAACCTGGACCTATTCGAACCGTTTTTTGTTTTTTTTATTATTGTTTAATTTGCTTTGCCTTACACGATGAAAACTACATATTTTTCTATATGATGCCGAACAACACCTTAATATGAAGGTTTAGAATTATTTCGGCCTGCAAGTTTTATGTGAGTGCTGCTTGATAATGTTTTGTTATTAGAGTTCAAAATGGCTCTTTCAACGTTCTGGGTTGCCTACCCTTGCATTAGTGGAAAAGTGGCAAATGAGGGAAAGCGACAGAGACGTTGCCATGGAGATGAAGGGTTTTCTTACAATCCTGGCTGCAGTCACACCGTGACACCTGTCCGTCAGTAATAACAAACCCAAAAACCTGGACCAATTCAAACTGTTTTTTTTTTTTTTTTTATTGATTAATTTGCTTTGCCTCACACGATGAACACTACATATTTTTCTATGTGATGCCGGATAACACCTTAATATGAAATTTTAATATTATTTTGGCCCTTAAGTTTTATGTGAGTGGCGCTTGACAGCGTTGTGTTATGTGAGTCCAAAATGGCTCTTTAAACGTTCTGGGTTGCCTACCCCTGCATTAGTGGAAAAGCGTCAAATGAGTGAAAGCGACAGACACGTTGCTATGGAGACGAGGATTTTCTTGCATGCCTGGCTGCAGTCACACCGTGACACCTGTCCGTCAGTAATAAGAAACCCAAAAACCTGGACCAATCCAAACCGTTTTTTTTTTTTATTATTGTTTCATTTGCATAGCCTCACACAATGAACACTACATATTTTTCTATATGAGGCCGGATAACACCTTATTATGAAAGTTTAATGATATTTTGGTCCGCAAGTTTTATGTGAGTGGCGCTTGACAGCGTTGTGTTATTTGAGTCCAAAATGGCTCTTTCAACGTTCTGGGTTGCCTACCCCTGCATTAGTGGAAAAGTGGCAAATGAGGGAAAGCGACAGAGACGTTGCCATGGAGATGAGGGGTTTTCTTACATGCCTGGCTGCAGTCACACTGCGACACCTGTTCGTCAGTGATAACAAACCCAAAAACCTGGACCTATTCGAACCGTTTTTTGTTTTTTTATTATTGTTTAATTTGCTTTGCCTTACACGATGAACACTACATATTTTTCTATATGATGCCGGATAACACCTTAATATGAAAGTTTAATATTATTTCGGCCTGCAAGTTTTATGTGAGTGCTGCTTGACAGCGTTGTGTTATTTGGGTCCAAAATGGCTCTTTCAACGTTCTGGGTTGCCTACCCCTGCGTTAGTGGAAAAGTGGCAAATGAGGGAAAGCGACAGAGACGTTGCCATGGAGATGAGGGGGTTTTCTTACATGCCTGGCTGCAGTCACACTGCGACACCTGTCCGTCAGTAATAACAAACCCAAAAACCTGGACCTATTCGAACCGTTTTTTGTTTTTTTATTATTGTTTAATTTGCTTTGCCTCACACGATGAACACTACATATTTTTCTATATGATGCCGAATAACACTTTAATATGAAAGTTTAATATTATTTTGGCAAAAAAGTTTTATGTGAGTGCTGCTTGACAGCGTTGTGTTATGTGAGTCCAAAATGGCTCTTTGAACGTTCTGGGTTGCCTACCCCTGCATTAGTGGAAAAGCGTCAAATGAGGGAAAGCGACAGAGACGTTGCCATGGAGATGAGGGGTTTTCTTGCATGCCTGGCTGCAGTCACACCGTGACACCTGTCCGTCAGTAATAACAAACCCAAAAACCTGGACCTATTCGAACCGTTTTTTGTTTTTTTATTATTGTTTAATTTGCTTTGCCTCACACGATGAACACTACATATTTTTCTATATGATGCCGAATAACACTTTAATATGAAAGTTTAATATTATTTCAGCCCGCAAGTTTTATGTGAGTGGCGCTTGACAGCGTTGTGTTATTTGAGTCCAAAATGGCTCTTTCAACGTTCTGGGTTGCCTACCCCTGCATTAGTGGAAAAGCGTCACATGAGTGAAAGCGACAGACACGTTGCCATAAAGACGAGGATTTTCTTGCATGCCTGACTGCAGTCACACCGTAACACCTGTCTGTCAGTAATAACAAACCCCAAAACCTAGACCAATTCAAACCGTTTTTTTTTTGTTTTTTTTTATTGTTTAATTTGCATTGCCTCACGCGATGAACAGTACATATTTTTCTATATGATGCCGGATAACACCTTAATATGAAAGTTTAATATTATTTCCGCCTGCAAGTTTTATGTGAGTGGCGCTTGACAGCGTTGTGTTATTTGGGTCCAAAATGGCTCTTTCAACGTTCTGGGTTGCCTACCCCTGCATTAGTGGAAAAGCGTCAAATGAGTGAAAGTGACAGACACGTTGCCATGAAGACGAGGATTTTCTTGCATGCCTGGCTGCAGTCACACCGTAACACCTGTCTGTCAGTAATAACAAACCCCAAGACTTGGACCACTTCAAACCGTTTTTTTTTTTTTTTATGTTTAATTTGCATTGCCTCACACGATGAACACTACATATTTTTATATATGACGCCGGATAACACCTTAATATGAAAGTTTAATATTATTTCGGCCTGCAAGTTTTATGTGAGTGCTGCTTGACATCGTTGTGTTATTTCAGTCCAAAATGGCTCTTTCAACGTTCTGGGTTGCCTACCCCTGCATTAGTGGAAAAGCGGCAAGTGAGTGAAAGCGACATAGACGTTGCCATGGAGACGAGGGTTTTCTTACATGCCTGGCTGCAGTCACACCGCGACACCTGTCCGTCAGTAATAACAGTCCTCGATAACCTAGACCAATTCAAATCGGGGGTGGGGCGAGGCGTGGTTTGGGGGCGTGGTTATATATATATATATATATATACTAGAGATGCGCGGTTTGGTGGGCGGGGTTAGGGCGCGGGGGGGGGTAAAATATATTCAGGAAGTCTCACGGATACAAAGGATTTTGGGTATTTGTTGTGTTGCGTTTATGTTGTGTTACTGTGAGGATGTTCTACCGAAATGTGTTTGTCAATCTTGTTTGGTGTGGCTTCACAGCGTGGCACATATTAGTAAGTGTTAAAGTTGTTTCTATCACAACCATCAGTGTACTCTGTATCACCCAGTATGCCTTTCAGTCTTGTACGTGTGATTGCGGAAGCTGCACACAACATGATGCCGGACTAACAATCGGTCTGTACATGTTGTTGAAGGTGTCTAAGGCAATAGCTTCACTGCACGCCCATATTCTTGTCATCAGGATGAACGCCAATTGGATATTCGCGAGAACGTTAGCGGCTCCAATTGTCTTCATTACTCTGTGAAACGGGTTTGAATAGCTCTGTGAGTGGTAAAGGTGGCCGATATCTGGTGTATTTCAGCGGGCGGTTAGGGCGGTTGCGGTTCTGATAAAATGTTGGTTCGGGTGGACGGCGGGTGGATGACGACTTTGGTGATGTGGTTGCGGATGTTATAATTGCCTAACCGCGCATCTCTAATATATACAGTTATATATGTATGAAATACTTAACTTTCAGTGAATTCTAGCTACATATATTTATTTTATTATATATATAAATAAATTAAATAGTTGAATTTCAGACGGCACCTATCAAATACACAGTAATAAAAACACAGTTGTTCTACTAACTGTACTGTGCTTGCTCTTTGACAAACAAAAGGTTTATCCTGAAGGATTTCTTTCCTCACTTCCCGCGGACTTGACTTCCTCTGTGTGACGGAAACATGGCTGAGAGCCGGAGAGTCCGCCCCTCTTAATGAACTTCTGCCTCCGGAGTTTTCCTACGTTAATTCTCTGCGGTTGTCCGGCCGAAAAGGAGGAGGATTAGCAGTCGTTTTTAAAAATGACTTTAAATGCCGTCAGATCCGCCTGCAATCCTCCTTTGCAAGCTTCGAACTGTGCATGTTTGAGCTGTAGGGGGCGTGGCCTCCAGCTCCTGCTGAATTTCGGGAGATTCTCGGCAGAAAATTTCTTCCAGGAGGTTTTCGGGAGAGGCGCTGAATTCCGGAAGTCTCCCGGAAAATCCGGGAGTATGATTTCATGGAAGCTGCTTTTACACCCAATCATGGCACCCACCTGTTCCCAATTAGCCCGTTCACCTGTGGGAAGTTCAAAATAAGTGTTTGATGAGCACTCCTCAACTTTCTCAGTCTGTTTTGCCACTTGTGCCACCTTTTTGAAATGTTGCAAATTCCAAATGAGCTAGTATTTGCAAAAAATTACAACGTTTTGCAGTTCGAGACATCAACCATCTGGTTTTTGCGGTCTATTCAATTGAATATAGGTTGAAAAGGATTAGCAAATCATTGTATTCTGTTTTTATTTACGATTTACACAACGTGCCAACTTCACTGGTTTTGGGTTTTGGGTTTTGTACATATACCAAGCACTTTGTCCACATTTTGCTAGCCTTATTCCAAAACTGAATAGTCATTTTCCCCACTCAATATTGTACATGCACAACACCCACTAATAACATGAAAAAATCCATAAAAAATGTGTGGTTGGATGTAAAGTGTTGGTGCACACTCTCCAGGGAATGTGAAAATGGACTTGAAGTGTAGGCTTGGGCTGGGCCACTCAAGGACACCCACCGAGTCGTTCCAAAACCACTTGGTTGATTTCTTGGCTGTGTGCTCGGGATTGTTCTACCCGCTAGAAGATGAACCGACATCGCCAGTTTGAGGTCAAGAACGCTCTGGAGCAGCTTGCATTCATTGCTGCATTCATCGTGGCGCAGTGGGAGAGTGGCCGTGCGCAACCCGAGGGTCCCTGGTTCAATTCCCACCTAGTACCAACCTCGTGACGTCCGTTGTGTCCTGAGCAAGACACTTCACCCTTGCTCCTGATGGGTGCTGGTTGGCGCCTTGCATGGCAGCTCCCTCCATCAGTGTGTGAATGTGTGTGTGAATGTGGAAGTAGTGTCAAAGCGCTTTGAGTACCTTGAAGGTAGAAAAGCGCTCTACAAGTACAATCCATTTATCATTTATTTATTTATTTATCATTCAGACTCGCCTTCTACTTCCTGCTGCTGAAAGAAATATGCACGGCGTCACATTGCCACCACCGTGCTTCACTGCAGGAATGTGACCGGCCGGATAATGAGTGAAACCTGCTTTCCTCTCAACGTGACGCCTGCCCTTGATTGATTGATTTATTGTCTTTGAGAAAACAGAAATTCTATATCCACAAGCGCTGGGAAAACTTCATGTTCATATCCTTTTGTTTGGATCGATGAGGGCAGTGGGAATGAAGAATTGTTCTTATACTGTATTTTCCAGACTAAGCCGCTATTTTTTTCCTACGCTTTGAACCCTGCGGCTTATAAAACCAGGTGGCTCATTGATGGCTTTTTCTTCACTAACAGCCATAATGTTTGGTATTCAACAAATGGCTTTCCTAAAAACACAGACAGAGAGACTAAAAAGGTGTGTTATTGTCTGTGCTATGGCGCCATCCTTTGGACGAGTTAGCTCACTGCAGGTGCTGCGGGTTTAAAATGTACCTCCTTGTCAGAGTTAGTTTGTGTCGAACCCCTAGATGCATAGAAGGAGGCAGGCATTGAATGAGAAAACATGATTTTATATGAATACTAAAACAAGAACAAACAAAAGGGGTACAACAAAAAGCGCGCACGAGGCAGATAACAAACTAAGGGAGCTAGCATGGAAGCCAGCAAAAACAAAAAAGGTCTAGCGTGGAAGCTAGCGGGTAGTGAGCAGGAAAACAGAAGTCTTAACGTGTAGTACAAAACAAACTGGAGGCAAGGAACAAAAAACAGTAAGCTACAAACAGCAACCGAAATATAGCTTACCGCTACGCTGCAAAGACACGACACGACAGGAGCGACAATACAGGAGTGACATCGACAAGAGCGACAATAATTCAGCCCTGACTGGAAGACAAAGCAGGTACAAAAAGAATCGGGCTGATTGACACCAGGTGTGGCCAGGTGCAAATCAGCTGCAGCTGAGGGGAAAACGCGCACAGGGGGGAAAAAAACAGGAAACAGACAAAATAAGAGCGCTGACAGGAACTAAAAACAGGAAATACTAAACACACACAGAGGAAAAACTAAAACACAAACAAACTGTCAGTGGCAAGCCTGACACTCCTTAGACTTAGACTTACTCTTAGACCAACTTTAATGATCCACAAGGGAAATTGTTGCATAGGGTAGCTCAGTAAAAAAAAAGAATGAAAAGGATAAGGATGGAAAGGATAAGGGTATAAAGGATAATGCACACAAGGGCACAAAAAGAGGGACGGCGTGGCGCAGTGGGGAGAGTGGCTGTGCGCAACCCGAGCATCCCTGGTTCAATTCCCACCTAGTACCAACCTCGTCACGTCCGTTGTGTCCTGAGCAAGACACTTCACCCTTGCTCCTGATGGGTGCTGGTTGGCGCCTTGCATGGCAGCTCCCTCCATCAGTGTGTGAATGTGTGTGTGAATGGGTAAATGTGGAAGTAGTGTCAAAGCGCTTTGAGTACCTTGAAGGTAGAAAAGCGCTATACAAGTACAACCCATTTATTATTTATTTAAAAACAAAAGGTATAAAGTAGACTGTAGAAGTCTCCTTCTAGTGGGGTGGGTGAATCGTACACCGGTATGGATACCAGTATTCTGATTCAACAATAGGTTTCATTTATCTCTCAAGCACTTGCATGACACACAACTCGTCCTCAGCACCGTGGACAGCGGCGGTGACCTTTTCTCCTGCAAGCGCGCTGGCAACACTTCCCCCCACATTGACTAAAAATGTACCATAGTAGCAATGTAAAATATAACATATGTAATTATTACATATTATATATACAGTATATTATTTACTGTATATATACATATACAATATATGACACATTCCAATTACCATGTACAATATTTCAGTATATGTAAAGAAAAACAAAAAAAAACAGCATTAAATAAAGAGTAGCTTTGAACCGGAAGTATATGCTTTTTCGTCTATTTGTCCATAGCTTTTCTGCTCAAAATGATTCTTCATTCATCACTCCAAGTAACGTGTGTAAGTGTTACAATATAACTAAAAGAATCCATACTTACTCAACCGTCCCATGTGTGATGTCTGTAGCAGTGTTTTCATGCATATTTGTACATGCTATCGTAATGTAATCAAGCTAGAGTTTTCAGCATTAGCGAATATGCAAACACGTTAACATGTGTCTGTGTCAGTACAATTAACTTATGATGGCATTTATTTTTGTACTGTTTCAGTTTTGTAAATTCACCAAAACATTAGCATGGAGTTATTGATGTTATGGTTAAACTAAGGGTGGTGACGGCAAACAGACACCAGGGGGCTGTATGTTCAATAATTTATTATATATAAAAATATATATGTAATAAGAATAAGATAACCCAAGGAAATGGAGTGTGCCTATTTCTAACTGAATCTAATGGTGAAGACCGAAACTCAAAAAGGTAAAAATGTATGCATTTTTGTTTAGATTGTAATATCAATCAATCAATCAATGTTTACTTATGTAGCCCTAAATCATTAGTGTCTCAAAGGGCTGCACAAACCACAACACAAACCACTACGACATCCTCGGTAGGCCCACATAAGGGCAAGGAAAACTCACACCCAGTGGGACGTCGGTGACAATGATGACTATGAGAAACCTTGGAGAGGAGGAAAGCAATGGATGTCGAGCGGGTCTAACATGATACTGTGAAAGTTCAATCCATAATGGATCCAACACAGTCGCAAGAGTCCAGTCCAAAGCGGATCCAACACAGCAGCGAGAGTCCCGTTCACAGCGGAGCCAGCAGGAAACCATCCCAAGCGGAGGCGGATCAGCAGCGCAAAGATGTCCCCAGCCAATACACAGGCGAGCAGTACATGGCCACCGGATCGGACCGGACCCCCTCCACAAGGGAGAGTGGGACATAGAAGAAAAAGAAAAGAAACGGCAGATCAACTGGTCTAAAAAGGGAGTCTATTTAAAGGCTAGAGTATACAAATGAGTTTTAAGGTGAGACTTAAATGCTTCTACTGAGGTGGCATCTCGAACTTTTAATACATTTCTCAAGTTGGTTTGATTCAAACAATATTTCACAGCAAATGTGTATGCTTTAAAAAAATGCATATCCATCCATTTTCTACCTCTTATTCTCTTCAGGGTAGCAGGGGGGGCGCTGTAGCCTATCTCAGCTACAATCGGGCGGAAGACAGGGTACACCCTGGACAAGTCGCCACCTCATCGCGAAGCCAACACAAATAGACAGACAACATTCACACTCACATTCACACACTAAGGACCTTTTTTTTTTAAGTCAATAAGATATTTTGGTTTTCCCCTGCATTGAAAATCTTGTTTAAAGATACCCCAACGGCGGTTTTTCAGAATAAAATACTTCAAAAGTCCTGCTAATTTCTAGGTATACACATTTTAATTCAGTCCGTCTTATCAAGTAAAGTTAACTACCTGCATAAACAGTTTGTTTTTAGTATGTTTTTTTCTGAAATCTATTCTGGAAATGTCTTTAGTTTTCTGTTTTATTTTCAATGTTTGTAGTCTTTATCGCATGTGAAATATGTAATATGACTGTCACGATGTCTCATCACGCACACACACACACACACACACACACACACACACACACACACACACACACACACACACACACACATTTAAAAACAAAAACATTGCTCTCCTTCTATTATGCATACTCGCAAATTTTCTCTAACAGAAATGCAAATCTAATTTTATTCACTTCCATTCCTCCTCTCCTGCTCCCTTGACTCCCCTCCCAGAACCCCCCCCCCCCCCCCCCCCCCCCACACACACACACACACACACACTTTTCCTGCAGTTATTAGTGCTATTTGCATCTGACTGAGAGGCCATTAGAATAATAATCAGCATGACCCGCCAGAGAGGGAAGGCTTTCGTCGACTTCATGCCAGCCTGGCAACACACACATGCACACACACACACACACACACACACACACACACACACACACACACACACACACACACACACACACACACACACACACACACACACACACACGCTTTAGCAACATCACATCCATTAGTTAAAAACATCTCTTACTTCAATTTACACAAAAGAAGCCTCCCATTTCCGCTCAGATTGACTCTGTGTCGATTTGCTTTCTTTTTGCTGCATGAAGAGCGCTTCTATTTTTGTAATTATGATTATCCACATATGACAGAAATGCACTTCTGGCAAAAAGGTACGAAAAATGTATAATTTATGCTTTAAGCAGACACGTGTTAATGTGTACAATTAAGCTCATTACAATATCTATGTCCACGTTATGCATGATGAAAGCAAATATAATCAGCAATAATTAGCTGTGTACGGCAACCACGGAGGCGACGGCTGCAGCAGTTGCAAACTTCGGTCCGTGCAAATTTCCTTCACAAGTACATCGAGTCTTTTGAAATCTGCGTTCAAAAGACTCCGGCTTATTAGTGATTCCTAGAGCCCAAAAAAAAGTCTGCGGGCTATAGAGCGTTTTCCGTTCGGGCTCCAGTACTCTGGAATGCCCTCCCGGAAACAGTTCGAGATGCTACCTCAGTAGAAGCATTTAAGTCTCACCTTAAAACTCATCTGTATACTCTAGCCTTTAAATAGACCTCCTTTTTAGACCAGTTGATCTGCCGCTTCTTTTCTTTCTCCTATGTTCCCCCCCTCCCTTGTGGAGGAGGTCCGGTCCGATGACCATGGATGAAGTACTGGCTGTCCAGAGTCGAGACCCAGGATGGACCGCTCGCCTGTATCGGTTGGGGACATCTCTACGCTGCTGATCCGCCTCCGCTTGAGATGGTCTCCTGTGGACGGGACTCTCGCTGCTGTCTTGGATCCGCTTGAACTGAACTCTCGCGGCTGTGTTGGAGCCACTATGGATTGAACTTTCACAGTATCATGTTAGACCCGCTCGACATCCATTGCTTTCGGTCCCCTAGAGGGGGGGGGTTGCCCACATCTGAGGTCCTCTCCAAGGTTTCTCATAGTCAGCATTGTCACTGGCGTCCCACTGGATGTGAATTCTCCCTGCCCCCTGGGTGTGAGTTTTCCTTGCCCTTTTGTGGGTTCTTCCGAGGATGTTGTAGTCGTAATGATTTGTGCAGTCCTTTGAGACATTTGTGATTTGGGGCTATATAAATAAACATTGATTGATTGATTGATGGATTGAGAGTTGGTTTGTGTCAGTCTTTGCTTTGGCATTGTGTGATCACGTGGAGGAAGCTGTATTCACGATCTCCATGGCAACTGTTCAGCACATTTTTTCCAATTTGGAATATTAAGCAGCAGCACTTGTCACTATTTTAACATTTAAAAAACAGAGAAATGTTATTGGTAAAAAAAATCAACACCAAAAGACAACTTAAGAAGACTAATAATGTTGATGCTTGGTTACACTGCAAAAACTGGACCTAAGAAAGATGAAATATCTCAAGTAAGGGTGATATTTAATTATTTTCTGTCTAATAAGATAATTCTTCGCATTAAGTAGATTTTATGTTTGAGTGTTTCACTTGTTTTAAGGGTTTCGGTCCTTTCACTGTTATGCTGATGACACCCAACTCTGTCCAACACTCCAGATTGTAGTCAGCTGGAGGCGTTTCTTAATGAAATCAAACAATGGATGTCCGGCAACTTTTTGCCACTCAACGCCAAAAAAATGGAAATGCTGATTATCGGTCCTGCTAGACACCGACCTCTATTTAATAATACAACTTTAACATTTGACAACCAAACAATTAAACAAGGCGACTCGGTAAAGAATCTGGGTATTATCTTCGACCCAACTCTCTCCTTTGAGTCACACATTAAAAGCGTTACTAAAACGGCCGTAATATCGCTAAAATGCGCTCCATTTTGTCCACTAACGACGCTGAGATCAAAAAGATTACAGTTGGTACAAAATGCGGCTGCTAAACTTTTGACAAGAACAAGAAAGTTTGATCACATTACACCTGTACTGGCTCACCTGCACTGGCTTCCTGTGCACTTAAGATGTGACTTTAAGGTTTTACTACTTACGTATAAAATACTACACGGTCTAGCTCCATCCTATCTTGCCGATTGTATTGTATCAATCAATCAATCAATGTTTACTTATATAGCCCTAAATCACTAGTGTCTCAAAGGGCTGCACAAACCACTACGACATCCTCGGTAGGCCCACATAAGGGCAAGGAAAACTCACACCCAGTGGGACGTCGGTGACAATGATGACTATGAGAACCTTGGAGAGGACGAAAGCAATGGATGTCGAGCGGGTCTACCATGATACTGTGAAAGTTCAATCCATAATGGATCCACACAGTCGCAAGAGTCCAGTCCAAAGCGGATCCAACACAGCAGCGAGATTGTACCATATGTCCCGGCATATGTCTGCGTTCAAAGGACTCTGGCTTATTTGTGATTCCCAAAGTCCAAAAAAAGCCTGCGGGCTATAGAACGTTTTGCATTCTGACTCCAGTACTCTGGAGTTCGAGATGCCACCTCAGTAGAAGCATTTAAGTCTCATCTTAAAACTCATTTGTATACTCTAGCCTTTAAATAGACCCACTTTTTAGTCCAGTTGATATACCGTCTCTTTTCTTTTTCTCCTATGTCCCCCCCTCCCTTGTGGAGGGGGTCCGGTCCGGTGGCCATGGATGAAGTACTGGCTGTCCAGAGTCGGGACCCAGGATGGACCGTTCGTCCAGAGTCGGGACCCGGGATGGACCGCTCGCCTGTGTATCGGTTGGAGACATCTCCACGCTGCCGATCCGCCTCTGCTTGGGATGGTTTCCTGTTGGCTCCACTTGGGACGGGACTCTCGCTACTATATTGGATCCACTTTGGACTCGACTCTCACGGTTATGTCGGATCCACTATGGATTGGACTTTCACAATATCATGTTAGACCCGCTCGACATTCAATGTCACTGTCACCGACGTCCCACTGGGGTGAGTTTTTCCTTGCCCTTATGTGGGCTCTGCCGAGGATGTCGTTTGTGCAGCCCTTTGAGACACTTGTGATTTAGGGCTATATAAATAAACATTGATTGATTGATTGATTAATTAAATGATCTCAGTAAGATATTACAGCTTGTAGCTGAGATTTAATGACCTATATTGAGTAAAACATGCTTGAATCGAGAATATCAAATGTTGTAAAGCTGTGTCATCAACACTCACAAGTACAAAACTACTTTTTTAAAGTAATCATTTCTTATTTCAAGCATGAACAAAAAAAAAAAATCATGACTTTGACACAATTGTGTCTCATAATAAAACAGATGACAGCCAATTGGTATTTGCTGTTTTATTTTCAACGAAACAATAGCGAAAAAAATGTGGGAAAAAATCGATTCGAATGTGAATCACGATTCTCACGTTGTGCGATTCAGAATCAATTCTCTTTTTTTTTTAAATCGATTTTTATTTATTTATTTTTTTAAATTAATCTCACAAAACAATACACAGCAATACCATAACAATGCAATCCAATTCCAAAACCAAACCTGAGCCAGCAACACTCAGAACTGCAATAAACAGAACAATTGAGAGGAGACACAAACACCACACAGAACAAACCAAAAGTAGTGAAACAAAAATGAATATTATCAACAACAGTATCAATATTAGTTATACTTTCAGCATAGCAGTGATTAAAAATCCCTCACTGACATTATCATTAGACATTTATAAAAATAAAAAAAATAAAATAGTGTCACAGTGGCTTACACTTGCATGGCATCTCATAAGCTGGACAACACACTGTGTCCAATATTTTCACAAAGATAAAATAAGTCATATTTTTGGTTCGTTTAATAATTAAAACAAATTTACATCATTGCGTACAGTTGATAAAACATTGTCCTTTACAATTATAAAAGCTTTTTAAAAAAAATATACTACTTTGCTAGCATGTCAGCAGACTGAAATCCTATGTATTGAATGAATACAGAATCCTTTTGAATCGGAAAAACATCGTTTTTGAATCGAGAATCGCGTTGAATCGAAAAAATCGATTTATAATCGAATCGCGACTCCAAGAATCGATATTGAATCGAATCGTGGGACCCCCAAAGATTTGCAGCCCTTGCAAATATGTACTCATATAGTAGTGCAGTTGTTTTAAGTGAGAATATACTTATTTTAAGGTCTTTTGGGGTTCATTGAGGTTAGCTATTTTCACTTGTTTTGGAAAGTCTTGACAAGCCCAATTTTCTTGTTCTATTGGCAGATAATTTCGCTTACTTCAAATAAATTACTCCTAATTTTTGTATTTTTTTTCTTGTTTTTGAACACTGACTTTTTGCAGTGTACCAATTAATCCTGTCCGGTTTATTTTCTTTTTTGAATGCAAAGTAGGGATGTAACAATACGAACATTCCCTAAGACCAAAATCACATTTAGCAACACACCAATATAAATACTGTATAGCTCTTTTCTACCTTTTTAAGGAACTCAAAGCACTTTGACACTATTTCCACATTCACCCATTCACACACGCCATGCAAGGCGCTAAGCAGGACCCATCAGGAGCAAGGGTGAAGTGTCTTGCTCAAGGACACAACGGACACGTTACTCGGACGGTAGAAGGTGGGGATTGAACCAGGAACCCTCAGGTTGCTGGCAGAGCCACTCTCCCAACTGCACCACGCCGTCCTAACCTCACTGTGAGTTTAATAAATATGCATAGAGCAATCATTTAGTGTGCAATATGTTAGAATATGTGCAGATGTGGTACTAGTGTTGTTATTAGGGCTGTCAAACTATTCAAATATGTATCGTGATTAATGGCATTGTTCATAGTTAACTCAAAATTAATCGCGATCAATCGCAGATATAGTCATTATCTTTCATCATTAATAAGTATACCCTGGAGAGATCATTTTGCGGGGGGAGTATGCTCCAGAAATCCTTATGCGTATAGTTTACGTCATCGCAATATCGGTTTCGAGAGCACTGTTCCGGTCATAAAAGTACGTATTTTTCCAGCCAAATTTTCAGTGCATCATTAGTCAATTGTGTGCTAAATAAATTATACATAGCCATTTCTACTGTAACTACCTGCTGGTGCTAGTGTGTTATGATACTCATTTTTCCCATGGTCTGTGAACACACCGTGTCGGCGGAGAATGAACAGTTTGTTGTGTGCCTGGGAATGAAGCACAGAGGCAGATGTTTGTGCACGGAGGACAGACTTGTTGTAGCTGTTAAAGGCCTACTGAAAGCCACTACTAGCGACCACGCAGTCTGATAGTTTATATATCAATCATGAAATATTAACATTGCAACACATGCCAATACGGCCGGTTTAGTTTTCTAAATTGCAATTTTAAATTTCGCGTGGAATTATCATGCTAAAACGTCGCGGTATGATGACCGTTCACAGCTATAAGACGTCTCTTTTCATCGCATAATTCCACGGTATTATGGACATCTGTGTTGCTAAATTTTGTGCAATTTGTTCAATGAATAATGGAGACGTCAAAGAAGAAAGCTGTAGGTGGGAAGTGGTGTATTGCGGCCGCCTTTAGCAACACAAACGCAGCCGTCGTTTCATTGTTTACATTCCCGAAATGTCAGGGAAGCTTTACTATGGAACAGAGCGGTTAAGCGAACATGGTTGGATTGGCCCACACACAAAAAGTACTGTGTATTATGCAGCGATCATTTCGAAGGATCGTGATTTTTTTTTTGCGAAGGGTAGAGATAGGCATCGCCACCACCCGTCGACTGGTGCTGAAGAAAGGTGCGGGGCCTACCTTCAGGTTGTACAGGTACGACCATATAATCTCACTAAAACACTAGTAACACAATAAGCAGATAAGGGATTTTCCAGAATTATCCTAGTAAATTTTTCTAATATCTTAATCGCTCCCACTGTATAGTCTTTTTTTGTTTTTGTTTTCTAGTCCTTCACTCTCACTTTCCTCATCCACGAATCTTTCATCCCCGCTCAAATAACCAGAAAATCGTCGCTTTCTCGGTCCGAATCACTCTCGCTGCTGGTGGCCATGATTGTAAACAATGTTCAGATGTGAGGAGCTCCACAACCCGTGACGTCACGCGCACATCGTCTGCTACTTCCGGTACAAGCAACACTTTTTTATCAGCAACCAAAAGTTGTGAACTTTATCGTGGATGTTCTCTACTAAATCCTTTCAGCAAAAATATGGCAATACCGCAAAATGATGAAGTATGACACATAGAATGGACCTGCTATCCCCGTTTAAATAAGAAAATCTCATTTCAGTAGGCCTTTAACTGTAATCTGAACACGGAAGTTAAGCACCACCCACCTCTAAACGACATGCGCAGTAGGGATTTGCTGAATGGATGTCGCCTATTCTCATAGCGAAAAATAGTCGTTTCTTGTCGGGAGACTTGCCATGGCTTTGAACCTGATATTTCCATATAAGGTCGTCTTTCTTTTGTCCATTTCTGCTCGCTTGAGGCTCATCAGTAGCAAGTGAACTGCAGCCAAGTCAGACATCAGCTTAAAGATGGTCTGTAAAACAAAATGGAACCACCATTATATGTTATGTAGACCACAAGAAAGTGTTGTAAATGTAGAATAAAATCACAGTATGAGTACTTTCAGGTAAGTTACAGTTACTAGACCAGACCTGGTCAAGTTATGCTTTTCAATCTGGCACGTCGGACATTCCCAGATATATATTTTTTTGATCATTAAGATGTAAAGTGTAGCTGCCATTATGATGTCAATCAATCAATCAATCAATGTTTACTTATATAGCCCTAAATCACTAGTGTCTCAAAGGGCTGCATAAACCACCACGACATCCTCGGTAGGCCCACATAAGGACAAGGAAAACTCACACCCAGTGGGACGTCGGTGACAATGATGACTATGAGAACCTTGGAGAGAAGGAAAGCAATGGATGTCGAGCGGGTCTAACATGATACTGTGAAAGATCAATCCATAATGGATCCAACACAGTCGCGAGAGTCCAGTCCAAAGCGGATCCAACACAGCAGCGAGAGTCCCGTTCACAGCGGAGCCAGCAGGAAACCATCCCAAGCGGAGGCGGATCAGCAGCGCAGAGATGTCCCCAGCCGATACACAGGCGAGCAGTACATGGCCACCGGATCGGACCGGACCCCCTCCACAAGGGAGAGTGGGACATAGAAGAAAAAGAAAAGAAACGGCAGATCAACTGGTCTAAAAAGGGAGTCTATTTAAAGGCTAGAGTATACAAATGAGTTTTAAGGTGAGACTTAAATGCTTCTACTGAGGTGGCATCTCGAACTGTTACCGGGAGGGCATTCCAGAGTACTGGAGCCCGAAATGAAAAAGCTCTATAGCCCGCAGACTTTTTTTGGGCTTCGGGAATCACTGTGCTGTGATGTTTTCAAATGACCGTAAGTCTTGAACTATACAAAGTATTTCAATGGTTGGAATCTGCACTTTTTGCATGATATACTAGTTACTATGGTAATTTTAGTCACGGCAGCTCAGACGAGGCACCAAGCAGTGTGGGTGGGGAGCATTTCCACACAGTGGGTGCGTGGTTAAGAGGGGAGAAATACTTGACTTTCAGTGAATTCTAGCTATACATATATGTATATATATATATATATATATATATATATAAAAGAAATACTTGAATTTCAGTGTTCTTTTATTTACACATTTACACACACATAACACTCATCTACTCATTGTTGAGTTAAGGGTTGAATTTTCCATCCTTGTTTTTCTAACCATATGCATGTACGGTAGATGGCAGTATTGTTCTGTTTAAGAGTGTCAAAACATTGCTGTTTACGGCAGACGAACTGCTTTACGGTAGAGGAAAACGGACTGCCGTTGTTGTGCGTTGTTGCCGCGCTGGGAGGACGTGAATGAAACTGCCTAACAATAAACCCACATAAGAAACCAAGAACTAGCCCTCGATCATTATACAGTTATAACATCATTAGGCAGACATGCTGTGGGAAAGCGGACGAGAAAACAGGCTCTGGTCCACATGGAGCTGGAGGGGGTGTGGCCTCCAGCTCCCCCTGAATTTCGGGAGATTTTCAGGAGAAAATGTGTCCCAAGAGGTTTTAGGGAGAGGCGCTGAATTTCGGGAGTCTCCCGGAAAATCCGGGAGGGTTGGCAAGTATGTCTTTAATAGACTCTAGACTCTAGATTGTTGTGTTTATTGTGTTGCGTTAGAGTCTGGATTAGTAGTCAGTGTCTCCATATTCTGCCTGAGCTCGATTGATATCAATAAATGATGAAACCAAGTGGTCTTATAGGAATGCCATTAGATGTTTTGGGAGCCTTACAGCAGGTAGAGTCTTAGAACCACTAACCCTAGCATCCTCCAAAGGCTTCATACAGAGGGTGTGTATGAGAGTGTGTGTGTTCTTAGTCCTCAAGAGTTGCCGTCTTGCACAGAGAGGATGCTTTGTTACACGCCGGGAACTCTTGATCGCTTGTTTGCACGGATCCTGCCATATGTTTGTTTGTGCGTACACACCACTATGCATTATACAAAAGAATCTCCACTGGCATGTGGGCACATTTTAGCATCTGTATATGCAAATATCAACTTACAAGTTTTCTCTTACACACACGTGTGTGTGTGTGTGCGGGGCTTGGCGTGGCAGATTGCTGCAAGTGTGTGTGTGTGTGTTCTTGTATTGCTACCCGTCTTGAGACATCAACAAGGAAAAGTACCTTCCATATGAAGACCGGTAACCAAAACCCTGGTCCCAATACGGGGACCATTGCATCTAATAGAGAATGTCTCATTTTCACCCCTGGTGGTGATATCTATCAAAATTAGGGTGGTCCAAAAAAGAGGGATTTTTCAAATTAACTATGTGTGGGTTTTAAAAGTGCTCTCCCTCTGGTCAACATATGAAATAACAAGTGTGTGTAAGAAATTCAAAATTAATTAAAAAAATAAAATTTAAATATGTATATAGAGACATACTGTAATAACTTGAAGTAAAAAATGAAAATTAAAAAACAATTACAGACAAAAGCAATTAATAAAAAATACTAAAAGCTGTCTTTTTCTCACAATGTGTCAACTTATGTCTGATAACATTGAGAACAATTTCTCATATTCGTTCTGTTTCTGTAATATTGCAATATTTTTTGGTAAAATTATTACCCTATGTAAAATAATTACTTTTGAATGGGAAATGGAGACATTTGTCGTATAAAATTTTGACTTACATCAAAATATTGCCAGTTTTTTTTTTGTTGTTTTTGTAAAATAATGACTTTTTTTGAGTACCTCTTGTCATAATTTTGCCAAGTAAAATTCAGATTATTAGTATAATATTGTTAACATTTTAAAGTTTTCTTATAATTGTATAGTATACATAATATAATTGTCACTTTCGTTGAGTAAAATTACGACCCTTCATAAAATTGTCGTCATCTTTAGCTTTTTCTTGAAAAATTGCCACTGTTACTGAGTAAAATTCCAACTTTTATCGTAATATTGCACAAATGTTGAGTTTTTCTTGTAGAATTTTTACTTGCGTTGAGTAAAATTACGACTTTTATGATAACGCTGACTTCACGGTGGCAGAGGGGTTAGTGCGTCTGCCTCACAATACGAAGGTCCTGCAGTCCTGGGTTCAAATCCAGGCTCGGGATCTTTCTGTGTGGAGTTTGCATGTTCTCCCCGTGAATGCGTGGGTTCCCTCCGGGTACTCCGGCTTCCTCCCACTTCCAAAGACATGCACCTGGGGATAGGTTGATTGCCAACACTAAATTGGCCCTAGTGTGTGAATGTGAGTGTGAATGTTGTCTGTCTATCTGTGTTGGCCCTGCGATGAGCTGGCGATTTGTCCAGGGTGTACCCCGCCTTCCGCCCGATTGTAGCTGAGATAGGCGCCAGCGCCCCCCGCGACCCTGAAAGGGAATAAGCGGTAGAAAATGGATGGATGGATGGATGTATATAGTGACATACTGTAATAACTTGAAGTAAAAAATGAAAATTAAATCAATCAATCAATCAATCAATGTTTATTTATATAGCCCCAAATCACAAATGTCTCAAAGGACTGCACAAATCATTACGACTACAACATCCTCGGAAGAACCCACAAAAGGGCAAGGAAAAAAAAAACAATTACAGACAAAAACAATTAATAAAAAATACTAAAAGCTGTCTTTTTCTCACAATATGTCAACTTATGTCTGATAACATTGAGAACAATTTCTCATATTTGTTCTGTTTCTGTAATATTGCAATATTTCCTCTTAAAATTATTACTCTATGTAAAATAATTGCTTTCGAATGGGAAATGGAGACATTTGTCATATAAAATTTTGACTTATATCACAATATTGCCATTTTTTTTGTTGTTCTTGTAAAATAATGACTTTTTTTGAATACCTCTTGTCATAATTTTGCCAAGTAAAATTCAGATTATTATTATTATAATATTGCCAACATTTTAAAGTGTTCTTATAATATAATTGTATATTATATATAATATAATTGTCACTTTCGTTGAGTAAAATTACGACTCTTCATAAAATTGTCGTCATCTATAGCTTTTTCTTGAAAAATTGCCACTGTTACTGAGTAAAATTCCAACTTTTATCGTAATATTGCACGAATGTTGAGTTTTTCTTGTCGAATGTTTACTTGTTTTGAGTAAAATTACAACTTTTATGATAACGCTGCCAAAATTCCAAGTGTTTCTTGAGGAATTCCAACTAATTTTTCACAACCAGCTTTTTTATATTTGCATAGTATGTATCTATTATCCATCCATTTTCTACCGCCTATTCTGGCTGGGGAAAGGGAAGTCTGGGTTTCCCTGCTTAGGTTGTTGCCCCCGCGACCCGACCTCGGATAAGCGGAAGAAGATGGATGGATGGATGGATATTCCCTTTTGGGGTCACGGGGGGCGCTGGCGCCTATCTCAGCTTCAAATCGGAGCGGAAGGCGGGGTACACCCTGGACAAGTCGCCACCTCATCGCAGATGTATATATTATTAATGTTGTAAATAAAAAATCTTTATATATCTAGAAAGGGTGGTCTTAAAGAGGTAGGCATTTTTCGGAGGTCTCAAGAAGGTAACATGTACAAACGTGTGTGTGTGTGTGTGTGTGTGTGTGTGTGTGTGTGTGTGTGTGTGTGTGTACGGTTGCTGCAGGCAGGTTGAAGATTGTCTCCCCCCTGAGGGCCCGCCTTCTCCCTGCAGCATGTGGAAATCATGGCGCATTGCCAGGATACAAGCCCCTCGTCTCTCCTGACAAGAAGACATGAAGAGCAAAGATTAATTATTTACAAGCAGACCCCTGTACGCCACGTCTGGCTTGGCACGTCTCCTGCATTAAATGTCACTACCTATGAAGCCATCCCTTCTATCGCTCCTTCCATTCGAGCTTTGTATCGTCCCATCTCCGCGTGTCCCGTGTCATCCAATATTTACTCACCGCAGATACGCCGTTCCAGCACAGCGGATATTCACAAAGCCGAGTAGAATGCTGCCTTTAGGGTCCAATTTGGCTGGAATTTTGCTGCTCTGCATTGTTGTGGTGTGCAGCATGGATGGAAAACGCTCTATGAATTGTGGTTTATTGTGGTGCATGTCTACATATGGAAATATTAGGGCTTTCAAAAAGAGCGGGTTAACTCGTGATTATCCATCCATCCATCATCTTCCGCTTATCCGAGGTCGGGTCGCGGGGGCAACAGCCTAAGCAGGGAAACCCAGACTTCCCTCTCCCCAGCCACTTCGTCTAGCTCTTCCCGGGGGATCCCGAGGCGTTCCCAGGCCAGCCGGGAGACATAGTCTTCCCAACGTGTCCTGGGTCTTCCCTGTGGCCTCCTACCGGTTGGACGTGCCCTAAACACCTCCCTAGGGAGGCGTTCGGGTGGCATCCTGACCAGATGCCCGAACCACCTCATCTGGCTCCTCTCGATGTGGAGGAGCAGCGGCTTTACTTTGAGTTCCTCCCGGATGGCAGAGCTTCTCACCCTATCTCTAAGGGAGAGAAGGAAACTCATTTGGGCCGCTTGTACCCGTGATCTTATCCTTTCGGTCATGACCCAAAGCTCATGACCATAGGTGAGGATGGGAACGTAGATCGACCGGTAAATTGAGAGCTTTGCCTTCCGGCTCAGCTCCTTCTTCACCACAACGCATCGGTACAACGTCCGCATTACTGAAGACGCCGCACCGATCCGCCTGTCGATCTCACCATCCACTCTTCCCTCACTCGTGAACAAGACTCCTAGGTACTTGAACTCCTCCACTTGGGGCAGGGTCTCCTCCCCAACTATGGCATTCCACCCTTTTCCGGGCGAGAACCATGGACTCGGACTTGGAGGTGCTGATTCTCATTCCGGTCGCTTCACACTCGGCTGTGAACCGATCCAGCGAGAGCTGAAGATCCCGGTCAGATGAAGCCATCAGGACCACATCATCTGCAAAAAGCAGAGACCTAATCCCGTGGCCACCAAACCGGAACCCCTCAACGCCTTGACTGTGCCTAGAAATTCTGTCCATAAAAGTTATGAACAGAATGGGTGACAAAGGACAGCCTTGGCGGAGTCCAACCCTCACTGGAAATGTGTTCCACTTACTGCCGGCAATGCGGACCAAGCTCTGACACTGATCATACAGGAAGTGGACTATGTTCTGACACTGATCATACAGGGAGTGGACCGCCACAATCAGACAGTCCGATACCCCATACTCTCTGAGCACTCCCCACAGGACTTCCCGAGGGACATGGTCCAATGCCTTCTCCAAGTCCACAAAGCACATGTAGACTGGTTGGCCAAACTCCCATGCACCCTCAAGAACCCTGCCGAGAGTATAGAACTGGTCCACAGTTCCACGACCAGGACGAAAACCACACTGTTCCTCCTTAATCCGAGGTTCGACTATCCGGCGTAGCCTCCTCTCCAGTACACCTGAATAAACCTTACCGGGAAGGCTGATTAATCTTTAAAAAACAAAACAATTGTGTGTGCGTGTATATATATATATATATACATATATATATATATATATATATATTTATGGCATGTCAGATAGGGGAAGTGAAGTGAATTATATTTATATAGCGCTTTTCTCAAATGACTTAAAGCGCTTTACATGGTGAAACCCAATATCTAAGTTACTGTCATGACATGGCATATTCTGATTTTGGTTCTGTTTTTGTGAAAAAACAAGAGAGTGAAACAGCAGGAACTGAGTGTCCAAAAACCAAACAGAACATGACTTAAACCAAAACACGATCACAGACATGACACTAGCCAAGAATGTACAACAATTCTTCTCAACAAAAAAAAAGGAGACATAAAACCTTAGAGGAAAATCTCATTTAAAACATGTGTATGCTCGAACAACACTTAAAACCTTTAGTATATCAGTATGTGGAATTATTTTTTTTTATATAAATGTTTTTATTGAATTTGACAGGTATTTACAATGAACAAAAGAACAACAGTCAACACATTGTCCCCTTTTTTTCCAAGAACACCAACCCAACCCATACCCCATACACACATAAACCCCCCCCCCCCCCCCCCCAGGTCCTACATAAGTTAAAGGTACAGTCACAAATGGAAAATAATTAGTACATCACTTTCTTCTCAACATAGGCAGATAGTAAATATACACCAGGAATAAATATAAAAATAAATAAATAAAAAGAAGCTGGTTTATGAAAGGTGAACTTTTCATGTGTCCTGTAGCGTCTTTAATTTGGCTATGTAGTCAACCATACAGCCCCAAACAAAATGAAACTTCCCAGGTGCCCCCCTAAGATTGAACTTAATTTTTTCCAGATCTAAATACATCATAAGGTCTTTAAGCCATAAGGAAGCTTTGGCTTACAGACCTGTATGATCAGTTGGTCCGCATTGCCGGCAGTAAGTGGAACACATTTCCAGTGAGGGTTGGACTCCGCCAAGGCTGTCCTTTGTCACCCATTCTGTTCATAACTTTTATGGACAGAATTTCTAGGCGCAGTCAAGGCGTTGAGGGGTTCTGGTTTGGTGACCGCAGGATTAGGTCTCTGCTTTTTGCAGATGATGTGGTCCTGATGGCTTCATCTGACCGGGATCTTCAGCTCTCACTGGATCGGTTTGCAGCCGAGTGTGAAGCGACCGGAATGAGAATCAGCACCTCCAAGTCCGAGTCCATGGTTCTCGCCCGGAAAAGGGTGGAGTGCCATCTCCGGGTTGGGGAGGAGACCCTGCCCCAAGTGGAGGAGTTCAAGTACCTAGGAGTCTTGTTCACGAGTGAGGGAAGAGTGGATCGTGAGATCGACAGGCGGATCGGTGCGGCGTCTTCAGTAATGCGGACGTTGTATCGATCCGTTGTGGTGAAGAAGGAGCTGAGCCGGAAGGCAAAGCTCTCAATTTACCGGTCGATCTACGTTCCCATCCTCACCTATGGTCATGAGCTTTGGGTCATGACCGAAAGGATAAGATCACGGGTACAAGCGGCCCAAATGAGTTTGGGTCTCTCCCTTAGAGATAGGGTGAGAAGCTCTGCCATCCGGGAGGAACTCAAAGTAAAGCCGCTGCTCCTCCACATGGAGAGGAGCCAGATGAGGTGGTTCGGGCATCTGGTCAGGATGCCACCCGAACGCCTCCCTAGGGAGGTGTTTAGGGCACGTCCAACCGGTAGGAGGCCACGGGGAAGACCCAGGACACGTTGGGAAGACTATGTCTCCCGGCTGGCCTGGGAACGCCTCGGGATCCCCCGGGAAGAGCTAGACCAAGTGGCTGGGGAGAGGGAAGTCTGGGTTTCCCTGCTTAGGCTGTTGCCCCCGCGACCCGACCTCGGATAAGCGGAAGATAATGGATGGATGGATGGATGGAAGCTTTGGGGCAGAAAGGTGACTTCCACTCCAGCAAAATTCTCTTACGTGCTAATAAGGATGCAAAGGCGATATTATCCTTACATTTTCTCTTTATTTGGGGATCTGATACCGTCCCAAAAATAGCCATTTCTGCACATGGTGTCAGATTTAAATCCAGTGCCTTAGCAAGGTGTTTGAAAATAGTTGTCCAGTAATCCAGCAAATGGGGACAAGACCAAAACATGTGCGTCATGTTTGCAGGTGACATGTGGCATCTGTCACAAGTATCCCAGATATTGGGATATATTTTGGAGAGTTTGTAATTAGTGAAATAAATACGGTGGACTACCTTAAATTGTATTAAATTAAGCCTTGAACAGGATTTACTGTTGTTGATTTGTGTTAAGGCAGAATCCCAATCTCCATCATCTATGGATCTGCCAAGCTCTTCTTCCCGATTCCCTCTGATTTTACCAAGAGATGTTTGACCAAACTGGGAGATTAAGGTGTAGATTTTGCAAATTAGGCCTTTCTGATTTGTGGGAATATCTAAAATTGAATCAGTTGGCGAATTTGGTGGAGTATTGGGGAAAGAGAGACTATTTGATTTAACAAAACTACGAACCTGAAAGTATCGAAATAGGTGAGATTTTGGTAGGTCAAATTTTTCACATAGTTCACTGAAACTAGCGAAAACATCACCAACACAGGTGGGTAGAGTAGCCAGAAATTGTACTCGAGTAAGAGTACTGTTACTTTAGAGATTTATTACTCAAGTAAAAGTAAGGAGTAGTCACCCAAATATTTACTTGAGTAAATGTAAAAAGTATGTTGTGAAAAAACTACTCAAGTACTGAGTAACTGATGAGTAACCTGATTACGGCAACAAATAATGCACAAAAACATAAAAATAGCAATGAGCAAATTCAGAGCCAGGAATATCTCTTAAGCAACTAAAACATTATTATATATTAAATAATAATACATGAAAATTAAAAAAATGAAGGCAAATTGAGCCACAATAACTTAACAGCACCATACGCTCAGTAGGCATTCATCGATTGATTGATTGATTGATTGATTGATTGATTGATTGAAACTTGTATTAGTAGATTGCACAGTACAGTACATATTCCCTACAATTGACCACTAAATGGTAACACCCCAATAAGTTTTTCAATGTTAATCAATTACTTAATAAATGACCAAGTTGAGGTGATCTACCTCATATATACATATACATACACAGTATATATACAGTATAT
Organism: Nerophis ophidion; assembly: GCF_033978795.1. NCBI lineage: Eukaryota > Metazoa > Chordata > Actinopteri > Syngnathiformes > Syngnathidae > Nerophis > Nerophis ophidion. The sequence continues at coordinate 68,070,259 of NC_084621.1, forward strand.
AATGTATAGTTATTTATTTTGCCGTTGTTGTTGACATGTTAAAGGTGTTTTAATGAATATACATGCATGTTTAACACATAGATTCCTATCTTTCATGAAGACAAGAATATAAGTTGGTGTATTACCTGATTCTGATGACTTGCATTGATTGGAATCAGACAGTATTGCTGATAATGTCCACGTTTTCAAATGGAGGAGAAAAAAAGTTCCTCTTTTCTGTCTAATACCACATGAAAGTCGTTGGTTTTTGGCATCTTATTTGTCCAGCTTCCATATTCGTTTTTATACACTTTACAAGAAATACAATGGCGGCAAACTCCGTAGTTTGCTAGCTTGTTTGTGCTGGCTTTGGGAGACTCTTATTTTGTTAGCGCAGGCGCGATGGAGCGGCACTTTTATTGTGAAGACAGGAACTGTGCGATCAGTCTTTAGGCTTTTGACGGGAAGTACGGTTGACATAAAAAGTGTCTTTTTTCCTTTACACTTTTGATTGATTGATTGAAACTTTTATTAGTAGATTGCACAGTACAGTACATATTCTGCACAATTGACCACTAAATAGTAACACCCCAATAAGTTTTTCAACGTTAATCAATTACTTAATAAATGACCAAGTTGAGGTGATCTACCTCATATATACATACACAGTATACATACAGTATGTAATGTATAGTTATTTATTTTGCCGTTGTTGTTGAAATGTTAAAGGTGTTTTAATGAATATACATGCATGTTTAACATATAGATTCCTATCTTTCATGAAGACAAGAATATAAGTTGGTGTATTACCTGATTCTGATGACTTGCATTGATTGGAATCAGACAGTATAGTGCTGATAACGTCCACGTTTTCAAATGGAGGAGAAAAAAAGTTCCTCCTTTCTGTCTAATACCACATGAAAGTCGTTGGTTTTTGGCATCTTATTTGTCCAGCTTCCGTATTCGTTTTTATACACTTTACAAGAAATACATTGGCGGCAAACTCCGTAGTTTGCTAGCTTGTATGCTCTGGCTTTCGGAGACTCTTATTTTGTTAGCGCAGGCGCGATGGAGCGGCGCTTTTATTGTGAAGACAGGAACTGTGCGATCAGTCTTTAGGCTTTTGACGGGAAGTACGGTTGAAATAAAAAGTGTCTTTTTTCCTTCACACTTTTGATTGATTGTTTGAAACTTTTATTAGTAGATTGCACAGTACAGTACATATTCTGCACAATTGACCACTAAATGGTAACACCCCCAATAAGTTTTTCAACTTTTTTAGGTCGGATTCGACGTGTGACGGTCACGTGACCGCCTGGTTTTGTTTGATTGGTCCAACGTCAGCAGTGACTGCATGTGATTGGTGAAACGCAGGCATGTGTAGATCCTACTTTGAATGTGTGTCTGACAAAATCAAAACAAACAAAGCGTGCATTAACAGATCGATAAAAAACAAAGTAGCGAGTAGCGACCTGTTTGCAGATAAACGGAGCGGAGTAAAAGTAGCGTTCTTTCTCTATAAAGTAAAAGTATTTTGCATAAAAACTACTCTTAGAAGTACAATTTATCCCAAAAGTTACTCAAGTAGATGTAACGGAGTAAATGTAGCGCGTTACTACCCACCTCTGATCACCAATATATAAGTCTTTTGGTCTGCTAAGGTTTGACTGCTTCTATAGAGAAAACACTACATCTGTGCTAGGAGGGAGGAAGAGGTGGTTGTTATGAATGTGGCTATGGTTGGATAAGCCCTGCAGGCCGAAAGTATTTCTAAATTGAGACCAGATTCTAAGGGTAGAAATGACAATTGGACTACAAGTAAATTGGGATGGTCGTATGTGGAATTAATTTGTGGAATGGATTAAGTAAAGGAATCAGACAAAAACTAGCCTATATAAATCAACCATTTATTAAATACACGTCAGTAGGCTAAATGAAGTGACGTTATCGACAGGAAGTGAGAGTTCGAGTTGTCCCGGGAAAAGCGTTAGAGACACGAAAGCTGTTGTGTGGTTGTTTTACATCTTGTGCAATAAAGAAGTTTTATGAGCCTACATTCCTGGGATTATTACAATATATCCATCCATCCATCCATTTTCTACCGCTTATTCCCTTTTGGGGTCGCTGGTGCCTTTCTCAGCTACAATCAGGCGGAAGGCGGCGTACGCCCTGGACAAGTCGCCACCTCATCGCAGGGCCAACACAGACAACATTCACACTCACATTCACACACTAGGGCCCATTTAGTGTTGCCAATCAACCTATCCCCAGGTGCATGTCTTTGGAGGTGGGAGGAAGCCGGAGTACCCGGAGGGAACCCACGCATTCACGGGGAGAACATGCAAACTCCACATAGAAAGATCCCGAGCCTGGATTTGAACCCAGGACTGCAGGACCTTCGTATTGTGAGGCAGACGCACTAACCCCTCTGCCACCGTGAAGCCTATTATTACAGTATCAATCAATGTTTATTTATATAGCCCCAAATCGCAAATGTCTCAAAGGACTGCACAAATCATTTCGACTACGACATCCCCGGAAGAACCCACAAAAGGGCAAGGAAAACTCACACCCAGTGGGCAGGGAGAATTCACATCCAGTGGGACGCCAGTGACAATGCTGACTATGAGAAACCTTGGAGAGGATCTCAGATGTGGGGGGGGGGGTGGGGGGGGGGGGGGGGGGGGGTGGGGGGGGGGTTGGATTGAACTGTGAAAGTTCAATCCATAGTGGCTCCAACACAGCCGCGAGAGTTCAGTTCAAGCGGATCCAAGACAGCAGCGAGAGTCCCGTCCACAGGAAACCATCTCAAGCGGATCAGCAGCGTAGAGATGTCCCCAACCGATACACAGGCGAGCGGTCCATCCTGGGTCCCGACGAGCGGTCCATCCTGGGTCTCGACTCTGGACAGCCAGTACTTCATCCATGGTTATCGGACCGGACCCCCTCCCCAAGGGAGGGGGGGGGCATAGGAGAAAGAAAAGAAGCGGCAGATCAACTGGTCTAAAAAGGAGGTCTATTTAAAGGCTAGAGTATACAGATGAGTTTTAAGGTGAGACTTAAATGCTTCTACTGAGCTAGCATCTCGAACTGTTACCGGGAGGGCATTCCAGAGTACTGGAGCCCGAACGGAAAACGCTCTATAGCCCGCAGACTTTTTTTGGGCTCTAGGAATCACTAATAAGCCGGAGTCTGAAAGCTAATACCGTATTTGCGTATTTCCGAATTGGTTCAACCGCCACCCGCCCGAATCGATTTAAAATCTATTTTTTCGTCATGTCACCCGCCCGACCCGCGGTTGTGACCGCAAACCGCGCATCTCTAATGTCTTCACAATCTTTTACAATCTTTAAAATCTCATTAAAACACTATTAAAACAATAAGCAGATAAGGGATCTTCAACAATTACCCTACTAAATGTGTCTAATTATATCTGAAACGCTCACTTTGCCGCCGCCCGGAGACGTCGCTTTTTTTTTTTTTTCTTTTTCTAGTCCTTCACTTTCAATATCCTAATTCACAAATCTATCATCCTCGCTCAAATTAATGGGGAAAATGTCGCTTTCGCGGTCCGAATTTGCTCTTACTGCTGGTGGCTCCCATTCAATCAATCAATCAATCAATGTTTACTTATATAGCCCTAAATCACTAGTGTCTCAAAGGGCTGCACAAACCACTACGACATCCTCGGTAGGCCCACATAAGGGCAAGGAAAACTCACACCCAGTGGGACGTCGGTGACAATGATGACTATGAGAACCTTGGAGAGGAGGAAAGCAATGGATGTCGAGCGGGTCTAACATGATACTGTGAAAGTTCGATCCATAATGGATCCACACAGTCGCGAGAGTCCAGTCCAAAGTGGATCCAACACAGCAGCGAGAGTCCCGTTCACAGCGGAGCCAGCAGGAAACCATCCCAAGCGGAGGCGGATCAGCAGCGCAGAGATGTCCCCAGCCGATACACAGGCGAGCAGTACATGGCCACCGGATCGGACCGGACCCCCTCCACAAGGGAGAGTGGGACATAGGAGAAAAAGAAAAGAAACGGCAGATCAACTGGTCTAAAAAGGGACACATTGAAAACAATGTGAGGATGTGTGGAGCCCTGCAACTCGTGACGTCACGCGCACTATCCGGTAAAGGCAGGGCTTTTTTTTATTAGCGACCAAAAGTTGCCAACTTTATGGTGGATGTTCTCTACTAAATCCTTTCAGCAAAAATATGGCAATATCGCGAAATGATCAAGTATGACACATAGAACGGACCTGCTATCCCCGTTTGAATAAGAAAAATCTCATTTCAGTAGGTTTTTAAAAAAAAAAATGGTATCATTTGACAGCAATCATACAAATCTATGCTTTTTGGTTGTGAGGTGGCAACAATCCATCCTTTGTTCTCCTCCCTTCTTTGTTGTGCTGCTGACTTGCCTGTCTGGAGACAGCCAGCCAGTATTTGCATTCTTCAAACACATCCATATTCATGATGGAAGCAGGTCACCTCACGTGTGTGTACATGTGTGTGTGTGTACATGTGTGTGTGTGCGTGTGTGTACATGTGTGTGTGTGCGTGGTCAGGGGCTGGATCTTCCACGCAGAGTCCCAGGTGAAGTGGCCACAAGCAGCCTGCTGTTCACAGAATTTTCTATTGTTTCCTTCCAACCCCCACTCCTCCCGAACACGGCAGCACTCCTGTGGCGACGGCACAAAACGTCTTTTCATCAAGCCGACATCAGTCTGATTCCTCCTCAAAATCTTGATTGGTGATAAAAAACAAAAAAACAAACAGAAATTGTATTATATTTTTCCCACTTCTGACGATTTGCATATTTTCAGTTCAGTTCAGTTTATTTTCAGTCTATCCATCCATCCATCCATTTTCTACCGCTTATTCCCTTTTGGGTTCGCGGGGGGCGCTGGCGCCTATCTCAGCTACAATCGGGCGGAAGGCGGGGTACACCCTGGACAAGTCGCCACCTCATCACAGGGCCAACACAGATAGACAGACAACATTCACACTCACATTCACACACTAGGGACCATTTAGATAGTACTTTATTTATTCCTTCAGGAAAATTACAATTTTCAGCACAAACCCATTCAAGATCAGACAAACATTAAAGGGAGACAGAACAGGATCGCTGACGGGTCTGCCGGCTTCCAGCGCCCCTTACAAAAAAAAGATGAAATACAGGTATACAAAGGGGGGGAATAGAAGATTAAAATACAATAAAAAAATCGGTGTTAGCCTGGGCCCTGGAGAGGGGGTGCAGACTGAGGGCAAGGGAAAAAAACAACTACTCATAGCCATAGTACACATGTGTGTAAGAGGGAAACATCAAACATCAAAGAACAGATAGGACATTAAAGACATTAAAGCAGCAGATACAAGCAGACACTTTTACATACAGCTATGAATAAAAAGTAAAAGAAACATATCCACTGATGTTCCACGCCATCGTCCGCTGGGGTGGAGGCAGCATGGCCAAAGACAGGAGCAGACCCAACAAAGCAACCAAGACAGCCGACTCCACTCTCGGCCAGTGTCCAGTCCGCATTTAGTGTTGCCATAACAAAAACATATTCAAAACATAGATCACGATTCAAAAATGAATAACATGACTGAAACAGGCAGAAGCAAAAAAGCTTATAAGCCCAACATAACATTTTTTACATTCAATTAAGTTACCTTTTCTAATAATTTTGCAACACAAAAAGAAATATAGTCATTCAGCATTTACATTTAAGTTGCCCTTTAACAAACAATACAAAAATATGTACTTACACACATGCACTTTTTTGTAAATAGATAAACATACATACCTTCTAAATACAACATTTAACCAAACAAACATACATTTCTAGATCACATAACTTTTTAAAATACATTGTGACATGTTCTTTTTGAAATTAAATACCGAGTCACTCGTTTTTATTTCTTTACCAACAGAATTCCACAAATTAACACCGAGAACAGATAAACATCGACGTTTAACAACTAGTCTTGCTTTTGGTCAAATAAACTTAGATTGTATTTGCTGGTCTGTAGAGAGAAGTCTTTTTGAATTCCTTCTGGAAGAGTATTTATTTTTGCTTTGAACATTATCTGTGTTATTTTATAATAAACAATATCGTGAAATGTCATAAGTTTTGATGTAACAAATAATGGATGGGTGTGGTCATAATATCCTGCTTTGTTTATTAGCCATACAGCTTTTATTTGCAGCAAAACAATATCATTAATTATGGTTTTAAAAGTGTTTCCCCAGAGTTCTACACAGTATGTCATGTATGGAAGTATCAAAGTATGATAAATTGTTAACAAAGAATTAACAAAGAAAGTTCGAGATGCTACCTCAGTAGAAGCATTTAAGTCTCACCTTAAAACTCATCTGTATACTCTAGCCTTTAAATAGACCTCCTTTTTAGATCAGTTGATCTGCTGCTTCTTTTCTTTCTCCTATGTCCCCCCCTCCCTTGTGGAGGGGGTCCGGTCCGATGACCATGGATGAAGTACTGGCTGTCCAGAGTCGAGACCCAGGATGGACCGCTCGCCTGTATCGGTTGGGGACATCTCTACGCTGCTGATCCACCTCCGCTTGAGATGGTTTCCTGTGGACTGGACTCTCGCTGCTGTCTTGGATCCGCTTGAACTGAACTCTCGCGGCTGTGTTGGAGCCACTATGGATTGAACTTTCACAGTATCATGTTAGACCCGCTCCACATCCATTGCTTTCGGTCCCCTAGAGGGGGGGGTTGCCCACATCTGAGGTCCTCTCCAAGGTTTCTCATAGTCAGGATGTGAATTCTCCCTGCCCACTGGGTGTGAGTTTTCCTTGCCCTTTTGTGGGTTCTTCCGAGGATGTTGTAGTCGTAATGATTTGAGCAGTCCTTTGAGACATTTGTGATTTGGGGCTATATAAATAAACATTGATTGATTGATTGATTGAATTATAATCAAGTAATTATTTAGTTTTATACAAAACACCAAGTGTCTTTCTTTTCTATCGGGAACATTTGAATACCTGCTTTTGTTTAAAATGACTCTAAAGATAAAAAATAAAAAAAAGAAGCCCGGTTTCTCCGGAGCTTTGCAGAAGGACTCGTATTCTGGTCCGAAAGGTAATTGCGCTGTTGTTGTGGAAGGGCGGGGGATGGGGATGAGGCCTGGAGATATCATGTACGTGCAGAGCATTAATGCACAGTCCAATTCTCTCCTTTATATTTCCCTGTGACAAGCTTACATGATGGTGCTATTGTATCCCTTAACCCCCTGGATGTCACATGTCAGGGAACACAATCAGTGCAGCAGCCTCCTTCACCCTAAAGTGGAAACCCGGCTGGGAATGTACAAGCTTTATTACAGAGGTCAGTGGCTCAGGCTCACACTTTTTCCTTTGTTATTAGTTGTCTGCAGAGCAGGAAAAAATGCCCTGAATGGGTTTAATTTTCATTAGGGTTGTGCATTTGAACTTCGACGATTCCGGTTCCAAAGCCAATTTCTGACAACTCTTGATGTCCGTTCTTAACTAGGCAGTAAGGATGTGCGGATAGGCGATTATATCATCCGCAACCGCATCACCAAAGTCGTCATCCACCCGCCGTCCACCCGAACCAGCATTTTATCAGACCAACCTGTCACGATCCGCTATGCGGATCATTTACTGTTTTGTGAAGTGAATTATATTTATATAGCGCTTTTTCTCCAATGACTGTGTCTAACTGGAGCTGTCAAGATTACCCCGTTCCCTCAGCCATGGCTTCAGTGATGTAACCAGGGACCTCCCAAATAAATAGAGGAAGCACGTGGGCTAGACTTAAGAGCGTAGTTTGGATCTGTGACTTAGAGTACAGCCCATAAAACGCCTTTCCTCAATTGAGAAAATTTTAACTCTGTCTCTGTATGATTCCTTGCTTCATATCTGTTTAATAGATGTCATCAGTGTTTGAATCTGACATCTTCTTGGTCCTTAGAGCCGGATTCCAACACGTCTGACGGTTCTAGCTGGGTGTGTAAAATCAGAAGACCATGAAGTGAAGTGAAGTGAATTATATTTATATAGCGCTTTTTCTCTAATGACTCAAAGCACTTTACATAGTGAAACCCAATATCTAAGTTCCATTTAAAGCAGTGTGGGTGGCACTGGGAGCAGGTGGGTAAAGTGTCTTGCCCAAGGACACAGCGGCAGTGACTAGGATGGCGGAAGCGGGGATCGAACCTGGAACCCTCAAGTTGCTGGCACGGCCGCTCTACCAACCGAGCTATACCGCTATGCCGTTTATATGTGTTTGTTCATGTTTAGTTCTGGACTCTGCCGATTCCTTGTGTTTGAGCACTTCCCCGTTTAGTCACCATGGCAACGTAGTGTGCTCCTCCTCAAGGGCTCCTGTCACACACCTGTTTTTGATTATTATTTGTGTATTCAAGCCCACCTGATTCCTCAGTTCGTCCTCGGCTCATTATTTGCTAACGGCAACAATCACGTATGTATCCTCTGCTTATCTCTGCTTTAGTTGTGCTAAGTTCCGTCTTAGCTTCACGTGCGTCATTTGTATACTCCAGCCTTTAAATAGACCTCCTTTTTAGACCACTTGATCTGCCGCTTCTTTTCTTTTTCTCCTCTGTCCCCCCCTCCCTTGTGGAAGGTATCCGGTCCGATGACCATGGATGAAGTACTGGCTGTCCAGAGTCGGGACCCAGGATGGACCGCTCGCCTGTGTGTCGGTTGGGGACATCTCTACGATGCTGATCCGACTCCGCTTGGGATGGTTTCCTGTGGACGGGACTCTCGCTGCTGTCTTGGATCCGCTTTGAACTGAACTCTCGCGGCTGTGTTGGAGCCACTATGGATTGAACTTTCACAGTATCATGTTAGACCGGCTCGACATCCATCGCTTTCGGTCCACTAGAGGTCCTCTCCAAGGTTCTCATAGTCATCATTGTCACTGGCGTCCCACTGGGTGTGAGTTTTCCTTGCCCTTATGTGGGTTCTTCCGAGGATGTTGTAGTCGTAGTGGTTTGTGCAGCCCTTTGAGACATTTGTGATTTAGGGCTATATAAATAAACATTGATTGATTGATAATACAGTGCGCTTCTCTTTCTTCTCCTCCAATTATTTGCTTTTTGTATTTCAAGTTATCATTACACATACAGTATACAATATTTTTTATTTATTTAAAAACAATACACAACATTCTACTATTACTACTACTAATAATAATAAACTGTTTCACATGTAGCACAAAGCTGACTTCAAGTTATGTTTTTAAATGTAAATAGTAGCTGAGATAGGCACCAGCGCCCCCCGCGACCCCAAAAGGGAATAAGCGGTAGAAAATGGATGGATGGATAGTCTGTTTCTAGTTTCTAGCGTTGTTTTTGTACCTAAAAATAATATATGTTAAAATGGACCCCAGCGTTCATGGACTTTTCAGCATGAAACTAAAGTAAATAATACAGCAAGGATGTTTAGCTAAATTGTTCGAGGGGCCACACAACTAAGGATCAGGGGGTCGGACTTCTCACTTATTCTTATCTCTGTAGTGGACATTTTTTTTTTAATAAATTCTGACACATTTTGCAAAAATGAAATAAAATTTAAAAAAAACCCTGTTATGTGGACTACAAATGTCCACTGCAGTAAACGCTGGCCAGGGCCTTAATTAAATTGGTGCCCCAAGCAGAATTGTATACTATTTAACTCAAACTTCAATGAGTATATGAACACATTTTGAATAAAGTTATTTTGTAACAAAAAAAATAACAATAGTAATTCAACATAATCATATATTACACGATAAAATTAAAACCAGGGCTGTCAAAAGTAACGATTTACCCTCCAAGAGCTAAAGTAAATTAATCTCGCAATTTATTTGACTTTACCTTAAAAATGTAGTTGGTAATAATCAGGAAGTGGGATTAATCTGATTTAACAAATTCATCATTTGACGGCACTAATGAAAGCAAATTAGCAAACATTTCTGCCACATTTCCCACCAGGGACTGAACCAGTACATCTGCCTTACAAAACCAGTCTATTAACACCGAGCGTGACTTTGTCATGGAAAATTTGATAAAACATCCTTAACAGTGAGGGAGCAGGAAAGGGCTAGGAATAGGTTTGCGGTTAAAACAAAAAAAAAATAAAAAAATTAAAAAATATATATATATATATATATATATATATATATATGAAGCACCCTGTCATTCATTAATTGACATTCACATATTACACCTGTACCCCCATGAATAACAGGGCACTGCGCACATCGTGCGATCTGCGTATAAGGAGGGGCGGCCCTGACACTGGCCAGGACCTTGGTTCCAAATTGGGGCCCTAAGCAGAATTATATACTATTTAACTTCAAGTTGAATTAACATATTTTTGGATAAAGACTTATTTTGGATGCAAAAAAAATAATAATAATTCCATTCATCCATCCATTGTCTACCGTTTGTCCCTCAACATAATCAAATATAAAGCAAAAATAATTAAAACCAGGGCTGTCAAAAATAACGAGTTACCTCAATGGGCTAACGTAATTTATTTTACTGTGCATGCTCCTTTACCTTGACTGGGGATGGTCACCTTAAAAAGCAGTTGCTAATAATCAGGATTAATCCAAATTTAGAAGTGGGATTAATCTGATTTAACAAATCAATAATTTGACGGCACTAATTAAGACAAATTGGGAAACATTTCTGCCACAATTCCCACCAGAGATTGAACCAGTGCATCTGGCTTGCAAAACCAGTCTGGCAACACCGAGCATGATATTACATCCTTACCAGTGGCGAAGCAGGAAAGGGCTAGGAATAGGTTTGCGGTTAAAAAAATATATATACAAACCCCGTTTCCAGATGAGTTGAGAAATTGTGTTAGATGTAAATATAAGCGGAATACAATGATTTGCAAATCTTTTTTAAGCCATATTCAGTTGAATATGCTACAAAGACAAGATATTTGATGTTCAAACTCATAAACATTATTTTTTTTTGCAAATAATAATTAACTTAGAATTTCATGGCTGCAACACGTGCCAAAGTAGTTGGGAAAGGGCATGTTCACCACGTGTTACATCACTTTTTCTTTTAACAACACTCAATAAACGTTTGGGAACTGAGGAAACTAATTGTTGAAGCTTTGAAAGTGGAATTCTTTCCCATCCTTGTTTTATGTAGAGCTTCAGTCCTTCAACAGTCCGGGGTCTCCGCTGTCCTATTTTACGCGTCATAATGCGCCACACATTTTCCATGGGAGACAGGTCTGGACTGCAGGCGGGCCAGGAAAGTACCCGCACTCTTTTTTTACGAAACCACGCTGTTGTAACACTTGTCTTGCTGAAATAAGCAGGGGCGTCCATGATAACGTTGCTTGGGTGACAACATATGTTGCTCCAAAACCTGTATGGACCTTTCAGCATTAATGGTGCCTTCACAGATGTGTAAGTTACCCATGCCTTGGGCACTAATACACCCCCATACCATCACACATGCTGGCTTTTGAACTTTGCGCCTATAACAATCCGAATGGTTATTTTCCTCTTTGTTCCGGAGGACACCACATCCTCTGTTTCCAAATATAATTTGAAATGTGGACTCGTCAGACAACAGAACACCTTTCCACTTTGCATCAGTCCGTCTTAGGTGAGCTCGAGCCCAGCCAAGCCTGCGGCGTTTCAGGATATTGTTGATGAAATTCTGTTGTACTTGTGCAATGACAATAAATATATATTCTATAAATGGGTTTGGCTTTGCATAGTAGAGTTTTAACTTGCACTCACAGATGTAGCAACCAACTGTAGTTACTGACAGTGGTTTTATGAAGTGTTCCTGAGCCCATGTGGTGATAACCTTTACACACTGATGTCGGTTTTTGATGCAGTACCGCCTGAGGGGTCAAAAGTCCATAATGTCATTGCTTACGTGCAGTGATTTCTCCAGATTCTCTGAACTTTTTGATGATTTTATGGAAAGTAGATGGTAAAATCCCTAAATTCCTTGCAATAGCTCGTTGAGAAATGTTGTTCTAAAACTGTTCGACAATTTGCTTACAAATTGGTGACCCTCACCCCATCCTTTTTTGTGAATTACTTAACATTTCATGGAAGATGCTTTTATACCCAATCATGGCACCCACCTGTTCCCAATTAGCCTGCACACCTGTGGGATGTTCCATATAAGTGTTTGATGAGCATTCCTCAACTTTATCAGTATTTATTGCCACCTTTCCCAACTTCTTTGTCACGTGTTGTTGGCATCAAATTCTAAAGTTAATGATTATTTGCAAAAAAAAAAAAATGTTTATCAGTTTGAAGATCAAATATGTTGTCTTTGTAGCATATTCAACTGAATATGGCTTGAAAAGGATTTGCAAATCATTGTATTCTGTTTATATTTACATCTAACACAATTTCCCAACTCATATGGAAACAGGGTTTGTAGATGAACCGCCCTGCCATTCATTAATTGACATTCCCACTTTACACCTCTTCCCCCATGGACGACAGGGCACTACACACATCATGCGATTTGCGCATAAGGAGGGGCGGCCCTGACGCTGGCTTATAGGGGTTGAAATGTGTTTACACTTGTCCAAGTTCCTCTAGTATTTTTATTCAATGTATTTTGCTGCAAAAATGTTAAAAGTATTACCCTGAATACTGTACAAAAAAAGTAAATATCGGAATTGTACCTTTTATAGCAGTGGTTCTCCAATGGGGGTACGCGTACCCCTGGGGGTACTTGAAGGTATGCCAAGGGGTACGTGAGATTTTTTAAAAATCTTCTAAAAAATAGTAACAATTCAAAAATCCTTTATGAATATATTCATTGAATAATACTTCAACAAAATACATGTTCATAAACTGAAAATAAATGCAACAATGCGATATTCAGTGTTGACAGCTAGATTTTTTGTGGACATGTTCCATAAATATTGATGTTAAATCAATCAATCAATCAATCAATGTTTATTTATATAGCCCCAAATCACAAATGTCTCAAAGGACTGCACAAATTATTACGACTACAACATCCTCGGAAGAACCCACAAAAGGGCAAGGAAAACTCACACCCAGTGGGCAGGGAGAATTCACATCCAGTGGGACGCCAGTGACAATGCTGACTATGAGAAACCTTGGAGAGGACCTCAGATGTGGGCAACCCCCCCTCTCTAGGGGACCGAAAGCAATGGATGTCGAGCTGGTCTAACATGATACTGTGAAAGTTCAATCCATAGTGGATCCAACACAGCCGCGAGAGTTCAGTTCAAGCGGATCCAAGACAGCAGCGAGAGTCCCGTCCACAGGAAACCATCTCAAGCGGAGGCGGATCAGCAGCGTAGAGATGTCCCCAACCGATACACAGGCGAGCGGTCCATCCTGGGTCCCGACTCTGGACAGCCAGTACTTCATCCATGGTCATCGGACCGGACCCCCTCCACAAGGGAGGGGGGGGGACATAGGAGAAAAAAGAAAAGAAGCGGCAGATCAACTGGTCTAAAAAGGAGGTCTATTTAAAGGCTAGAGTATACAGATGAGTTTTAAGGTGAGACTTCAATTTTAAAGATTTCTTTTTTTGTGAAGAAATGTTTAGAATGAAGTTGATGAATCCAGATGGATCTCTATTACAATCCCCAAAGAGGGCTCTTTAAGTTGATGATTACTTCTATGTGTAGAAATCTTTATTTATAATTGAATCACTTGTTTTATTTTTCAACAAGTTTTTAGTTATTTTTATATCTTTTTTTTTCCAAATAGTTCAAGAAAGACCACTACAAATGAGCAATATTTTGCACTGTTACACAAATTAATAAATTAGAAACTGCTGACATAGTGCTGTATTTTACTTCTTGACTCTGATTAGGGGGTACTTGAATTAAAAAAAATGTTCACAGGGGGTACATCACTGAAAAAAGGTTGAGAACCACTGTTTTATAGGATCACTGGTATCGAAGGTCCATATTATAATACAACATACTCCAAGTAATTTAATGTAAAAAGCTTATAGTGGGTGTTCAAATAACCAGTGCTTTTGTTTGATGGCAAAGGAAAATAGGATCCATGAGCAGTGATTATTGCAAGAGGATTTCGTATTGCTTTCTAAAAACCAATTAACTCCTGAGCGCTTAGCTGCTTTTCAAGGCAGTTAAAGTATTGTGGAGAAACAATGTTGGCCGTGATAGTTGCCATTCATTCTTTGCCGCCATGGCAGACTCTGGCTGAACAATCACTGTGACGGAAGCCTGAGTTGGCATTTCTTCGTCCTTCTCTTCTTGAGAGTTCTTCCTTACAACCATCTCTCAGTGCTTATCTCGTCCCCGGGACGGCACACACAGATTTACAAAGCAGCTGAAAGAATACTTTCAATGCACTCATTCCCCCTTCAGGTCATCCATTGTCCACCGCGTCCAGGAGGTTGGGGAGATGTTTTGTGCATCTCCGAACAAGTTAGGAGATCCTGTCATTGTTGTGTGCTCTGCCGGAAGTAGAAGTGTCAGCGTTCTTGTCAGTCACTCTTTAATTAAACGCAGTTTGATGCAATCTCCTCTCTGAAATGTGACTTTAACAGGAGCTAGATGAGGCAATTCGTGAAGGAATTGCATGTGAATGCTCCGATGCTGAAGTTGAACTGAAATGCTGACAGGATGTAGTGAGAATGTCAGAATAGTTTGAATGTTGAAATGGTTTTGAATTGTGACGAGTTTAAATTTCCCGGAAAACCGTATGTGACAATCGCTCAATGTCGTCGTGCGGGTTCCATGGACCACTCAGGAAGGACATGATCGTCGAGCACCGGTTTGACTCTTTATTTTTCAAAAAGTTTTTCTGCAGCTTGGATTGCTCTTTCAGCTCTCCCGTCCAAAGGCAAAACCCAGTAACTCAATGTTGGTCAAAACTGAGCTGATAATAGTTTTGGAGTTCCTTTAGTGCAGGGGTCGGGAACCTTTTCGGTTGAGAGAGCCATGAAAGCCAAATATTTCAAAATGTATTTCCGTGAGAGCCGTATAATATTTTTTAAACACTGAATACAACTAAATGTGTGCATTTTTAAGTAAGACCTGTCATGTCTTTGTGATCATGTTCTGTTTGGTTATGTTCTGTTTTGTTTTTGACTCCATTAGTTCCTGTTTTTGCGCACCCTGGTTTGTTTTTGTTTCCATGAATACCAATCAGTTCACCTGTTTTCACGACTCACGCACCTGATTCACTTGAACTCATGTACCTGTTGTCAATCACCAAGTCACCATTTAAGCCTGCAGTTGCCAGGCAGTCAGCCTGAAGGAATTGCACGTGAATGCTCCGATGCTGAAGTTGAACTGAAATGCTGACAGGATGTAGTAAGAATGTCAGAATAGTTTAAATGTTGAAATGGTTTTGAACTGTGAAGAGTTTAAATTTCCCGGAAAACCGTATGTGACAATCGCTCCCTGTCGTTGTGCGGGTTCCATGGACCACTCAGGAAGGACATGATCGTCGAGCACCGGTTTGACTCTTTATCTTTCAATAAGTTTTTCTGCAGCTTGGATCGCTCTTTCAGCTCTCCCGTCCAAAGGCAAAACCCAGTAACTCAATTTTGGTCAAAACTGAGCTGATAATAGTTTTGGAGTTCCTAGGTGATATGCTTTACATTAGTGCAGGGGTCGGGAACCTTTTTGGTTGAGAGAGCCATGAAAGCCTAATATTTCAAAATGTATTTCCGTGAGAGCCGTATAGGAATTTTTTTTTTAAACATGACAGGTCTTACATTTTTAAGTAAGACCTGTCATGTCTTTGTGATCATGTTCTGTTTAGTTATGTTCTGTTTTGTTTTTGACTCCATTAGTTCCTGTTTTTGCGCACCCTGGTTTGTTTTTGTTTCCATGACTACCAATCAGTTCACCTGTTTTCACGACTCACGCACCTGATTCACTTGAACTCATGTACCAGTTGTCAATCGCCACGTCACCATTTAAGCCTGCAGTTGCCAGGCAGTCAGCCTGGAAACATCACCTTCTACTCACCCTCTATCATTTCCTACACACCTATGTTATCCATGCCGATGATCCATGCTCTTTCTCGGTCCAAGTAAGTTTTTCATGCCATAGTTTGTAAGTTTTATTTTATGTTCATAGTTCTCCCATTGGGCGAGTTTTGTTTTTCATAGCCAAGTTTTTAACCTCCACTGAGAGCGCCTTTTGTTTATACCCTTTGTTTTTGTAATATTTTTGAGTTAAGATTAAAGATGTCATTACCCTCACGCCATGTCCGTTCCAATCGCTTTGCACCACCAGAAAAAAACACACCATAGTCCAGGTCTTGACAAGACCAACATTTTTAGAGTATAATAAGTCTCTTATTCTTTTTAATAAATTTGTTATTTTAAACCGAACCAATAATAAATATAATACTTCTTACCATTAATGCGACATCTTGGACAGGTGCGATAGAAAACAAATGGTTGGATTGAAATGCATGAGAATGTTTTATAATTTGAACGTTATTTTTAACTCTGATTACCAGCGTAATTATTAAGTACTTATCGTGTTAAACAATGTCAGCTAAGATTCATCTGAGAGCCAGATGTAGTCATCAAAAGAGCCACATCTGGCTCTAGAGCCATAGTTTCCCTACCCCTGCATTAGTGTATGCGATATTGTAATTTGTTCCGTAAGTAAGCCGTTACGCGCATGGCAGGACCTAGCAACTACCACATAACCACGTAGATACAACAGAAAAACCTAGTATCTCAAGGGACCAATCGGAGCTTCTTTGTCAGTCGCCTTATTGTCTTTAATGAGACATTTGCACGAATGGGGGCCGACGGTCAACCCGATTATGTGATATTATGGCACCAGGGGATATTTGGAAGATTGGCCCAGGACGTTGCAAGCACCTTCATTAAATGTATTGTTCTTGATTCTTCCCCTTGCATACTCTTTTGGGGCAGATAACTGTGGAGGTCAAAATAAAAACTGGACGCTTGCCCAATGTCTAAACGTAGAATGGGGCCCACCCGAGATTGTGATCAAATATCTGGAGAAAGGGCACACGTTCATGAGAGCAGATTCAATCCGTGGCTCAATCGGCGAGAAAATGAAAGCTCAAGAAAACATCTATACCTTTGATGACTTTGTCGATCTTTGTGAGACAGCATCAAGATAGATTGGTTTTCCTTTGTTTTCTCAAAATAAGCTTGAAGTGAGTTACTAGGTTTTGCCTTTGGACGGGAGAGCTCCTCTCCGCTGCTCTCTCCTCGGTCGCTCTTTCAGCCGGCCGCGTCGTTTCTCTCGTGTGCTGATCTCTGTTGCTCTTGTTTCTACTCTGCGAGGAAATACGTTGATTGTGAGCCGGTGGGTGAGCCACACACCTGATTTGGATTGCAGCGGCGTTGCTCCCGGCACTACCTGCCTCTCCGTTCCGCCGCATTCCCCGCCTCCTTGCCGCCATTTTGAAACCGGCAGGTTTTTGGATGAGAAAATTGCGATACTTGAGCAGAGTTTGCGTCCTCCTGCAGCAGCTGTCAAAAAGGCAGCTGCGACTCTCTTGGTTCCTCCATATGGCTTCCCTCAGAGACACTGGCGGTCACCGCAGCCATCCGCCTTTCAGGTATGACTTTATAATCCAACTAAAACACTAGTAACACAATAAGCAGATAAGGGATTGTCCAGATTTATGTGTCTTATAACATCTGAATCGCTCCCACTGCAGTCGCCTTTTTTTGTTGTTTTTTTCTAGTGAAGAAGTGGCTGTGCGCAACCCGAGGGTCCCTGGTTCCATCCCCACCTAGTACCAACTTCGTCACGTCCGTTGTGTCCTGAGCAAGACACTTCACCCTTGCTCCTGATGGGTGCTGGTTAGCGCCTTGCATGGCAGCTCCCTCCATCAGTGTGTGTGAATGTGTAAATGTGGAAGTAGTGTCAAAGCGCTTTGAGTACCTTGAAGGTAGAAAAGCGCTATACAAGTACAACCCATTTATCATTTATTTAGTGCTTCACTCTCACTTTCCTCATCCACAAATCTTTCATCCTCGCTCAAATTAATGGGGAAATCGTCGCTTTCTCGGTCCGAATCGCTCTTGCTGCTGGTGGCTATGATTATAAACAATGTCCAGATGTGAGGAGCCCTACAACTCATGACATCACGCGCACATTGTCTGCTACTTCCGGAACAGGCAAGGCTTTTTTATTAGCGACCAAAAGTTGCGAACATTATCGTCAATGTTCTCTACTAAATCTTTTCAACAAAAATATGGCAATATTGCGAAATGATCAAGTATGACACATCAAATGGACCTGCTATCCCCGTTTAAATAAGAAAATCCCATTTCAGTCGGCCTTTAAAGATGGGGAGTGTAAACTCAGGTTGTCTCAAATATACATTTCTGTGGTGGTTGTGACCCCAAGATGCAGGAGACGGGCAGCAATGTGAAGGTAAGAGTCTTGTAATTATGGCACTCTATAAAAAAAAAAAACTTAAGCACGCTTGCTCGGCTATCCAAACCAAGTAGGAAGAAATAGGTAACAATTAAATGAGCTGTTTACATGCAACCCTAACAGCAATGTTTGCAGCCTTGATTGCAAGGCAGGCTGGAATATAAAGAAGCCTGATTGGCGATCACAAACAGGTGTGCACAGGTTGCCAATTAGGAACAAGTGA
>NC_084621.1:68091374-68113874 GCF_033978795.1 Nerophis ophidion
AACAAATATTGAGCCACAATGACAAGAAATATGTATAAAGAAGAGGCTTCAGACTTAAGAAGACTGAACCAGTTGTCATGCATTGTTGTGGTTGCTTGCTTTCCTGCCGGTGGTGTTGGTGCACTGCACAAAGTGGATAAAATAATGATATAAAGATGAATAAAGTAGGATATACTGTCTAATCAGAAGAAGGGTTAAAAAATATCATTGAGAGTCCAACACTAATATGATATTCCGTGCCATGATTAGTGTTGTTCATCCTTCCTACGGGGAAAGGACCACCTTCATGCGTGGGATTTGTACAGAGATGACTGAAGAGGACAATCCATACCCTGAAGATTTTCCTTGATGAATTACGGGTGATGAATATGACAAGCACATGAATTGGACTTAAGTGAAGTATAGTTCCCTCCAACTCTCGGCCGTGGGGTAAGACAAAGTCAGGACAGGTGGAAGTACTGCATTTTCTAGACCAGGGGTCACCAACCTTTTTGAAACCAAGAGCTACTTCTTGGGTACTGATTAATACGAAGGGCTACCAGTTTGATACACACTGAAATAAATTGCCAGAAATAGCCAATTTGCTCAATTTACCTTTAATAAATAAATTGATATATATAAAAAAAAAAGGGTATTTCTGTCCGTCATTCCGTCGTACATTTTTTTCCTTTTACGGAAGGTTTTTTGTAGAGAATAAATGATTAAAAAAAAATAAAAATGAATTGAACGGTTTAAAAAAGGAGAAAACACGAAAAAAATGAAAATTAAATTTTGAAACATAGTTTATCTTCAATTTCGACTCTTTAAAATTCAAAATACAATCGAAAAACATGAATAGAAAAACTGGCTAATTCGAATCTTTTTGAAAAAATAAAAAAAAAATGTTACGGCACATCCATGGTCATTTTTCCTAATTAAGATTAATTTTAGAATTTTGATGACATGTTTTAAATAGGTTAAAATCCAATCTGCACTTTGTTAGAATATATAACAAATTGGACCAAGCTATATTTCTCATAAAAAGACAAATCATCCATCCATTTTCTACCGCGTATTCCCTTTTGGGGTCGCGGGGGGCGCTGGCGCCTATCTCAGCTACAATCGGGCGGAAGGCGGGGTACACCCAGGACAAGTCGCCACCTCATCACAGGGCAGACAAATCATTATTTCTTCTAGATTTTCCAGAACAAAAATTTTAAAAGAAATTCAAAAAACTTTGAAATAAGATTCAAATTTGATTGTATAGATTTTCTAGATTTGCCAGAATATTTTTTTTATTTTAATACATAAAATAAGTTTGAAGAAATATTTCCCAAATATTCTTAGTTGAAAAAACAGAAGCTAAATGAAGAATTAAATTAAAATGTATTAGTTATTCTTTACAATGATTAAAAAAAAAACATTAACATTGATTTAAATTGTCAGGAAAGAAGAGGAGGGAATTATTTAAAAGGTAAAAAGGTACATGTGTTTAAAAATCCTAAAATCATTTTTAAGGTTGTATTTTTTCTCTAAAATTGTCTTTCTGAAAGTTATAAGAAGCAAAGTAAAAAAAATAAATGAATATATTTAAACAAGTGAAGACCAAGTCTTTAAAATATTTTCTTGGATTTTCTCTCTTAGAATTAAAAATGTCGAGCAAAGCGAGACCAGCTTGCTAG
This sequence comes from Nerophis ophidion, assembly GCF_033978795.1. Lineage (NCBI taxonomy): Eukaryota > Metazoa > Chordata > Actinopteri > Syngnathiformes > Syngnathidae > Nerophis > Nerophis ophidion. Next base: position 68,093,036 of record NC_084621.1, read on the forward strand.
TAAATAAATAAAATGCAAAAAAAATTGATGCAGCTCACTGGTAAGTGCTGGTATTTTAGTAATTTTTAGAACAGGCCAGCGGGCGACTCATCTGGTCCTTACGGGCTACCTGGTGCCCGCGGGCACCGCGTTGGTGACCCCTGTCCTAGACCATACGGCGCACCAGATTTTAAGGCTTACTGCCGATGAATGGTCTATTTTTTATCTTTTTTCATATATAAGGTGGACTGTATTTTAGGGCCTATTAAAGGAGTCATTATCAATCAATCAATCAATGTTTACTTATATAGCCCTAAATCACTAGTGTCTCAAAGGGCTGCACAAACCACTACCACATCCTCGGTAGGCCCACATAAGGGCAAGGAAAACTCACACCCAGTGGGACGTCGGTGACAATGATGACTATGAGAACATGATACTGTCAAAGATCAATCCAACACAGTCGCAAGAGTCCAGTCCAGAGCGGATCCAACACAGCAGCGAGAGTCCCGTTCACAGCGGAGCCAGCAGGAAACCATCCCAAGAGGAGGCTGATCAGCAGCGCAGAGATGTCCCCAGCCGATACACAGGCGAGCAGTACATGGCCACCGGATCGGACCGGACTCCCTCCACAAAGGAGAGTGGGACATAGAAGAAAAAGAAAAGAAAAGAAACGGCAGATCAACTGGTCTGAAAAGGGAGTCTATTTAAAGGCTAGAGTATACAGATGAGTTTTAAGGTGAGACTTAAATGCTTCTACTGAGGTAGCATCTCGAACTGTTACCGGGAGGGCATTCCAGAGTACTGGAGCCCGAACGGAAAACGCTCTATAGCCCGCAGACTTTTTTTGGGCTTTGGGAATCACTAACAAGCCGGAGTCCTTTGAAGGCAGATTTCTTGCCGGGACATATGGTACAATACAAGATAGGATGGAGCTAGACCGTGTAGTATTTTATACGTAAGTAGTAAAACCTTAAAGTCACATCTTAAGTGCACAGGAAGCCAGTGCAGGTGAGCCAGTATAGGTATATATGTATGTATATATGTATATAAAGGTATATACAGTATATATGTATGTATATATGTATATATGTATATACAGTACAGGCGTAATGTGATCAAACTTTCTTGTTCTTGTCAAAAGTCTAGCAGCCGCATTTTGTACCAACTGTAATCTTTTAATGCTAGACATGGGGAGACCCGAAAATAATACGTTACAGTAATCGAGACGAGACGTAACAAACGCATGGATAATGATCTCAGCGTCTTTAGTGGACAAAATGGAGCGAATTTTAGCGATATTACGGAGATGAAAGAAGGCCGTTTTAGTAACGCTTTTAATGTGTGCCTTATGATTTTTTTTACTAAATGTAAAACACTTCCTTGTGGTCTACATAACATGTAATGGTGGTTATTTGATCAAAATGTTGCATAGATGATGTTTTACAGATCACCTTCAAGCCGCTTTCTGATAGTCGCTTACGGATGCGCTGTTTTGTGGGCGGTCTTATTTAAGTGGCTCACCTTCGGCAGCGTCTTCTCCCCGTCATCTTTGTTGTAGCGGTGTAGCGTGCAAGGACAGGAGTGGAAAAACTGTAAAAAGATGGAGCTAACTGTTTTAATGACATTCAGACTTTACTTAAATTAATAACGGAGCAGCATCTCCTCATCTGGGAACAACAATACCGGAAATGTGAAAAAATGTCCGACCGGAACACTCTAATTACTAAAGTTCCTTGGGTGAATAATGTAAACTCACCACACCGGTTTGTTTTAGCGCAGGGGTGTCGAACTCAAATAGAGAGTGGGCCAAAATTTTAAATGGAACAAACCCATGGGCCAAAATTGAACAAATGAACCTTTTAATAGAGACCCAAACAAGTTTTGCATTGAATATTGAACAAGCGAGACTTATATAACTTTATAGTGACATGCAAAATCCAGTTTCAAATAATACTAATAATTTCAAAATAGCAATGGCATATCAAATCAAATTTAAATAGAAATTGAATGCCTCTTTTCTATTTGCAGCCTTCTCAGGTAAATATCAAAATAAACTTTTCCCACAGGCTAATAATACGTTTTTATATTGTAGTGTCCAGGAAGAGGTAGTGCTGCAAGGGGTTCTGTATATTTGTTCTGTTGTGTTTATGTTGTGTTACAGTGCGGATGTTCTCCCGAAATTTGCTTGTCATTCTCGTTTAGTGTTGGTTCACAGCGTGGCGCATATTTGTAATAGTCTTAAAGTTGTTTATATGGCCACCCTCAGTGTGACCTGTATGGCTGTTGACCAAGCTTGCATTGCATTAGCGTGTGTGTGTGTGTGTGTGTGTGTGTGTGTGTGTGTGTGTGTGTGTGTGTGTGTGTAAAAGCCACATAAATCATGTGACTAGGCCGGCACGCTGTTTCTACGTAAGTAAAGCGGACGTGACGAAAGGTTTTAGAGGACGCTTGAGGCCCCAACATTGTTGTCCAGGTGGGAATCGGGAGAAATTTGGGAGAATGGTTGCCCCCTGTGATTTTCGTGAGGGGCACTGAAATTTGGGAGTCTCCTTGGAAAATCGGAGGGAGTGGGGGGGTTAGCAAGTATGAGTATTAGCGGTGAATGCGGTGTTACAGCGACACCGCCGCTGTGTAATACCGGCGGGCCAGCTCTAATGGTAATTTGATAGTGCCAAATTTGGCCCGCGGGCCAGAGTTTGACACCCATGTTTTATCGCTTTCATGGCGAGTTCACTGACGGATATAAGTAAGAACTTTACACTACTTTATATTACAAATGGCAACAGCGGAGGATGAATGTCCCATAACAAGACGATATAGAAAAAGAAAAAGTTTATCAACTAGGGTGTCGGCACTGACTACAAAGGCGGACACACGCAATTTTTCAGGATGTATGCAGATCCCAAATACAGATCAGCAGGTACCAGAAGGTAGGAAAAGTTGCTTTTGAATAATATTGCTAAATTAAGCTTAAAGGGGAACATTATCACAATTTTAAAAAGGTTAAAAACAATAAAAATCAGTTCCCAGTGGCATGTTGTATTGTTTGAATTTTTTTTCAAAATTTTACCGGTCTCCAAATAGCCCTAAAAAAAGCTTTAAAGTGCTTGATTTTCGCTATTTGCGATGCCACTATCAATTTCCCTGTGATGTCATACAGTGCTGCCAATGTAAACAAATAATGGCGAATAGCACAGCAAGATATAGCGACATTAGCTCGGATTCAGACTCGGATTTCAGCGACTTAAGCGATTCAACAGATTACGCATGTATTGAAACGGATGGTTGGAGTATGAAAGTATTGAAGAAGAAACTGAAGCTATTGAGCGAATAGCTATTGACGCTATTCATAGCCATAGCATGACTGAATAGCTGCGTTAGCATCGCCGGTAAAATGTGCGGACCAAACGATCAGGACTTTCACATCTTGTGACACTGGAGCAACTTAAATCCGTCGATTGGTAAGTGTTTGTTTCGCATTAAATGTGGGTGGAAGGAAACGTAATACAGTTGCAAATGCATCTGCAGGTTATCCAATCTTCTCTGTGCCATGTCTGCTTTAGCACCGCCAGTAAATAGCATGTTAGCATCGATTAACATAGCATGTTAGCATCGATTAGCTGGCAGTCAACATCAACAAAACTCACCTTTGTGATTACTTTGACTTTATCGTTACAAATGCATCTGCAGGTTATCCATACATCTCTGTGCCATGTCAGCTTTAGCACCGCCGGTAAATAGCATGTTAGCGTCGATTAACGTAGCATGTTAGCATCGATTAGCTCGCAGTCAACATCAACAAAACTCACCGTTGTGATTACTTTGACTTAATGGTTGCAAATGCATCTGCAGGTTATCCATACATCTCTGTGCCATGTCTGCTTTAGCACCGCCGGTAAATAGCATGTTAGCGTCGATTAGCGTAGTATGTTAGCATCGATTAACTGGCAGTCACGCCGTGACCAAATATGTCTGATTAGCAAATAAGTCAACATCAACAAAACTCACCTTTGTGATTTCGTTGACTTTATCGTTGCAAATGCATCTGCAGGTTATCCATACATCTCTGTGCCATGTCTGTCATCGCCGGTAAAATGTGGAGACACTTTGGTACATTCAATGGGGGTCTGGCGGCAGACAATTTCGCATCTTGGGGCCAGTGGTGCAACTTGAATCCCTCCCTGTTAGTGTTGTTACACCCTCCGACAACACACCAACGAGGCATGATGTCTCCAAGGTTCCAAAAAATTGTCGAAAAAACGGAAAATAACAGAGCTGAGACCTAATTTTTACAATGGGTTGAAAATGAAAATGGTGGCTGTATTACCTCGGCGACGTCACATTCTGACGTCATCGCCACATGACCGATAAATAGAAAGGCGTTTATTTCGCCAAAATTCACCCATTTAGAGTTCGGAAATCGGTTAAAAAAATACATGGTCTTTTTTCTGCAACATCAAGGTATATATTGACGCTTGCATAGGTTTGGTGATAATGTTCCCCTTTAAAGCTGCAATATTTAAAGAACTATGTGGCAAGGTAGTACTGCATTTACAGAGAAACCAAATATTGTGCACAATACAAACGTCAGTGAGATAAAATTCAAATAAACAGCTGCTCGGTGCATAAATCAGATCTTAGCGTGATGAGCCTGTGCCATGCTAACATTCTTGCCTCGTTCCCAAGTCACAACAGCTTTGAAAAAGTCTGGCGTGTTGTCACGGTGACGTCTCATTGACCGTGACATCTCAGTGATTTAAATGGAAGAGCTGTGTACCTCTGACGTTTACCAACATCAAATATAAAACAAAACAAAACCTCCCCGTTCCGGCGAGACCATTCCGACGCTAAATATTTCAAAAAGATTCCCTCTTTTTCCTCTTGCCGGCAATCAGGAAACAATCTCTCCTTGTCTGTCCCCGGCATCTTCAGGGACTCTGGGAACGGAGTGTGAGGGAAGATGTCTGAATGTAAGATGACTGCTCCAGATCTGATGGCGGAAGGCTGGGCCTGGTGGAGGGAGTGTAATTGGACATGCGGCTGCCTTCTCCTGCTCCAGCAGAACAGGAAGATGAGTGGTTCCCAGCGGCTCAGCGCAGGGCGTAAGCAGTGACCTAGAAAGGGAACACTGATCACTCCCCGGTGTTGACGGCGAAGGAGCCTCGCTCCTAATGAACGGCCACAGTTGACGGCTGCTGCTGATCAGAGAAAGCGGGGGTGTTGTCTGGCTGGGACATGTGGCGGCTAATGTCACCCTGTTTGTTAAAGGAGATGTATTCTGTGGACTGCTAGAAAAACATGACCGTCCCCATTTGGTCTTTGTCATTTTGTCTAAATCAGTGGTTCTCAACCTTTTTTCAGTGAACATTTTTTTAGCTCAAGGACCCCCTAATCAGAGCAAAGCATTTTTGGTTGAAAAAAAAGAAATAAAGTAAAATACAGCACTGTGTCATCATTTTATGATTTATTAAATTGCACGGCTATAGAGTGTTTTCCGTTCAGGCTCCAGTACTCTGGAATGCCCTCCCAGTAACAGTTCGAGATGCTACCTCAGTAGAAGCATTTAAGTCTCACCTTAAAACTCATTTGTATACTCTAGCCTTTAAATAGACTCCCTTTTTAGACCAGTTGATCTGCCGCTTCTTTTCTTTTTCTTCTATGTCCCACTCTCCCTTGTGGAGGGGGTCCGGTCCGATCCGGTGGCCATGTACTGCTTGCCTGTGTATCGGCTGGGGACCTCTCTGCGCTGCTGATCCGCCTCCGCTTGGGATGGTTTCCTGCTGGCTCCGCTGTGAACGGGACTCTCGCTGCTGTGTTGGATCCGCTTTGGACTGGACTCTCGCGACTGTGTTGGATCCATTATGGATTGAACTTTCACAGTATCATGTTAGACCCACTCGACATCCATTGCTTTCCTCCTCTCCAAGGTTCTCATAGTCATCATTGTCACCGACGTCCCACTGGGTGTGAGTTTTCCTTGCCCTTATGTGGGCCTACCGAGGATGTCGTAGTGGTTTGTGCAGCCCTTTGAGACACTAGTGATTTAGGGCTATATAAGTAAACATTGATTGATTGAAGTCTCACCTTAAAACTCATCTGTATACTCTAGCCTTTAAATAGACCTCCTTTTTAGACCAGTTGATCTGCCGCTTCTTTTCTTTCTCCTATGTCCCCCCCTCCCTTGTGGAGGGGGTCCGGTCCGATGACCATGGATGAAGTACTGGCTGTCCAGAGTCGAGACCCAGGATGGACCGCTCGTCGGGACCCAGGATGGACCGCTCGCCTGTATCGGTTGGGGACATCTCTACGCTGCTGATCCGCTTGAGATGGTTTCCTGTGGACGGGACTCTCGCTGCTGTCTTGGATCCGCTTGAACTGAACTCTCGCGGCTGTGTTGGATCCACTATGGATTGAACTTTCACAGTATCATGTTAGACCCGCTCGACATCCATTGCTTTCGGTCCCCTAGAGGTGGGGGGGTGTCCCCAATACGAGGTCCTCTCCAAGGCTTCTCATAGTCAGCATTGTCACTGGCGTCCCACTGGATGTGAATTCTCCCTGCCCACTGGGTGTGAGTTTTCCTTGCCCTTTTGTGGGTTCTTCCCAGGATGTTGTAGTCGTAATGATTCGTGCAGCCCTTTGAGACATTTGTGATTTGGGGCTATATAAATAAACATTGATTGATTGATTGATTGATAACAGTGCAAACTATTGCTCATTTGTAGTGGTCTTTCTTGAACTATTTGGAAAAAAAAGATATAAAATAACTAAAAACTTGTTGAAAAATTAACAAGTGATTCCATTATAAATAAAGATTTCTTCACATAGAAGTAATCATCAACTTAAAGTTGAGATTGTAATAGAGATCCATCTGGATTCATCAAGTTAATTCTAAACATTTTTTCACAAAAAAAATTAATCTTTAACATCAATATTAATGGAACATGTCCACAAAAAAATCTAGTTGTCAACACTGAATATTGCATTGTTGTATTCCTTTTACAGTTTATGAACTTACATACGTATTTTGTTGAAGTATTATTCAATAAATATATTTATAAAGGATTTTTAAATTGTTGCTATTTTTTAATAAAAATATTCATAAAGGATTTTTAGAATTTTTTTTTTTTAAATCTCACGTACCACTTGGCATACCTTCAAGTACCCCCAGGGGTACGCGTACCCCCATTTGAGAACCACTGCCCTAAATCAGGGGTGTCCAAACTTTTTCCACTGAGGGCCTCACATGGAAAAATGAAAGCGTGCGGGGGCCGTTTTGATAGTCATTTTCAAACCAGAACAAAATCCATCCATCCATCCATTTCTACCGCTTATTCCCTTTTGGGGTCGCGGGGGGCGCTGGCGCCTATCTCAGCTACAATCGGGCGGAAGGCGGGGTACACCCTGGACAAGTCGCCACCTCATGGCAGGGCCAACACAGATAGACAGACAACATTCACACACTAGGGCCCATTTAGTGTTGCCAATCAACCTATCCAGAACAAAATGTATGGATTTTTTTATTTTTTTTTATTTTACCTTTAAGAGTCCCAGGGACCATAAAGCATGGGCGTCAAACTCTGGCCCGCGGGCCAAATTTGGCCCTTGAGACAATATTAAATTAACATTAGAGCTGGCCCGCCGGTATTATACAGCGGCGGTCCATTCACCGCTAATTTTAATACTTGCCAACCCTCACGATTTTCCCAGGAGACTCCCGAATTTCAGTGCCCCCCCCTCGAAAATCTGCCAGGGCAACCATTCTCTTGAATTTCTCCCTATTTCCACTCGGACAACAATATCGGCGGCGTGCCTTAAAGGTACCGCTTTTAGCGTCCTCTACAACCTGTCGTCATGTCCACTTTTCTGCCATACAATCAGCGTGCTGGCACAGTCACGTAATATACGGATTCTACACACACACAAGTGAATGCAAGGCATACTTGGTCAACAACCATACAGGTCATACTGAGGGTGGCCATATAAACAACTTTAACACTGTCACAAATATGCAACAAACTGTGAACCCACACCAAACAAGAATGAAAAACACATTTTGGCAGAATATCCACACTGTAACACGACATCAACACGACAGAACAAATATCTAGACCCCCTTGCAGCACTAACTCTTTCGGGACGCTACAATATACACCCCCGTTACCAACAAAACTGGATTTTGCATGTCACTATAAAGTTATTTAAGCCTTGCTTGTTCACTTGTTTGGGTCCCTATTAAAAGGTTAAGTTCAACTTTGGCCCGCGGCTTTGTTCAGTTTAGAAATTTGACCCACTCTGTATTTGAGTTTGACACCCCTGCCATAAAGGGTCTCAGTCATTAAAATGTTAAAAATAAGTCAAATTATTATTATTTTTTTATTTATTTAATGCTTACAATAAATCTCTATATCAACTTCAAGTTAAAAAAAAGGTTTTATGGCTTTTCTGTCCAAAACTACTTTTTTGTTTTATAGTAAAACTGAAATATGCAGTATTTGGTAATTAAAGCCCTAAAACAGGGGTGTCAAACTCAAATACAGAGTGGGCCAAAGTTTAAAACTGAACAAAGCTGCGGGCTAAGGTTGAACAAATGAACCTTTTAATAGGGACCCACACAAGTTTTGCATTGAATATTGAACAAGCAAGGCTTATATAACTTTATAGTGACATGCAAAATCCAGTTTGAAATAATAATAATAATAATTGAAAAATATCAATGGCATATCAAATAAAATTTAAACACAAATGTAATGCCTCTTTTCTATTTGCAGCTTTCTGAGATAAATATCAAAATATATTGTAGCGTCCCGAAAGAGTTAGTGCTGCAAGGGGTTCTGGGTAACTGTTCTGTTGTGTTTATGTCAAGTTACAGTGCAGATGTTCTCCCGAAATGTGTTTGTCATTCTTGTTTGGTGCGAGTTCACAGTGTGGCGCATATTTGTAACAGTGTTAAAGTTGTTTATACGGCCACCCTCAGTGTGACCTGTATGGCTGTTGACCAAGTATGCCTTGCATACACTTCTCCATTAGGGAGCGGGGGGCAGAGCAGAAAAGAAACGGCAGATCAACTGGTGTAAAAGGAGGGTCTATTTAAAGGCTAGAGTATACAAATTAGTTTTAAGGTGAGACTTAAATGCTTCTACTGAGGTGGCATCTCGAACTGTTACCAGGAGGGCATTCCAGAGTACTGGAGCCCGAATAGAAAACGCTCTATAGCCCGCAGATTTTTTGGGGGCTCTGGGAATCACTAATAAGCCGGAGTCCTTTGAACGCAGATTTCTTGCCGGGACATATGGTACAATACAATCGGCAAGATAGGATGGAGCTAGACCGTGTAGTATTTTATACGTAAGTAGTAAAACCTTAAAGTCACATCTTAAGTGCACAGGAAGCCAGTGCAGGTGAGCCAGTACAGGTATATATGTATGTATATATGTATATAAAGGTATATACAGTACAGGCGTAATGTGATCAAACTTTCTTGTTCTTGTCAAAAGTCTAGCAGCCGCATTTTGTACCAACTGTAATCTTTTAATGCTAGACATGGGGAGACCCGAAAATAATACGTTACAGTAATCGAGACGAGACTGTGAGGCTTGTGTGGCATTGTGATGCCGGGATTGGTTCTTCCAAGGATGCGTCGAAGCAGAACACAGCAAAGGTAAGATATAAATGGATTTATTAAAGTAATAAAAGGCAAGGAACAAAAACACAGGAGCTAAGGAAAAAGGCAAACAAAAGACGCTAGCGTGAAAGCTAGGATAACACAAGGAAACTAAAACTTGGCTCGAGAGCACAAACGAGAGAACAAATCATCAGTATGAAAACTGGAACAAACAAGTGGCATAGCATGAGAGCTGGCGAGAAAATACATACGGTAGAAGGATGAGAGTCGTCACGGTTGCACGTAGGCAAATTAGGATCCGAGGAAGACTAAACAGAAAAGGCTGGCTTATGAAGGAGGGTGATTAGCTGAAGCAGGTGTGCGGGACAGAGTGTAGCAGGTGAACTTATGAGTAACCATAGTGATGGACAAAACAGGAAATAAACGGGTCGGACGGAGAATAAAACAAAGATGGAAAAATAAACAACGTGAAGTTCCAAGTCACGAATCGCAACAGACGTAAAGAACGCACGAATAACGATCTCAGCGTCGCTAGAGGACAAAATGGAACGAACTCTAGCGATATTGCGGAGATGAAAGACATCCAGGATAAAACCTGCTCCAGAGTGCGTTGGAAGTTAGACTGAGGCAACGGTTCATCTTTCAGCAGGACAATGACTCCAAGCCCGAAGCTAAGATATCAGCCAGATCCATACTTGCCAACCTTGAGACCTCCGATTGGGGGTTGGCGGGTGTGGCCGGGGGTGGGACGGGGGGGCGGGGTTAAGAGGGGAGGAGTATATTTACAGCTGTTGTGTGTGCAGTTGTTCACTGCAATCTCTAAAAGCCGTAGATGTTATTGTCACATATGCATGATTGATTGATTGATTGATACTTTTATTAGTAGATTGCACAGTACAGTACATATTCCGTACAATTGACCACTAAATGGTAACACCTCAATAAGTTTTTCAACTTGTTTAAGTCGGGGTCCACGTTAATCAATTCATGGTACAAATATATACTATCAACATAATACAGTCATCACACAAGTTAATATTCAGAGTATATACATTGAATTATTTACATTATTTACAATCCGGGGGGTGGGATGAGGAGCTTTGGTTGATATCAGTACTTCAGTCATCAAGGTCTTACTTAGAAGGATATGTACAGCGAGCAGAGAACATAGTGAGTTCAGATAGCATAAGAACAAGTATATATGTACATTAGAAATACATTTGATTATTTACATCAGGTTATTTACAATCCGGGGAGAGTAGTAAAGGGTTGAAGTTGCCTGGAGGTGTTGTGGTGCATGTACAGTAGATGGCAGTATTGTCCTGTTTAAGAGTGTCACGACATTGCTGTTTACGGCAGGCGAACTGCATTACGGTAGACGAAAACGTGACTGCTGTTGTTGTAAGTTGTTACCGTGCTGGGAGGACGTTAATGGAATAAACCCAGATGAGAAACTAAGAACTCGCCCTCGATCATTCTACAGTTATAACGTGATTGGGCAGACCCGCTGTTATATTGTGGGAAAGCGGACGTGAAAACAGGCTGTCCTCACTCAGGTCCGCATGGAGCTGGAGGGGGCGTGGCCTCCAGCTCCGCCTAAATTTCGGTAGTTTTCGGGAAAAAATTTGTCCCAGGAGGTTTTCGGGATTTCGGGAGTCTCCCGGAAAATCCGGGAGGGTTGGCAAGTTTGGCCGGATCCCAGACCTGAATCAGTTTGAATATGTCTGGAGAGTTCTGCAAATGGCCGCGCATCAACACTTCTCATCCAATCTGATGGAGCTTGAGAGTTGCTGAAAATGAGAGAAACTGCCCAAAGCTGGTGTGCCAAGCTTATGGTACAGTATTCAAAAAGACTTGGGGCTGTAATTGCTGCCAAAGGTGCATCAAGAAAGTATCGAATAAAGTACATGTGATTTTTTGGGGGGTTTCTTTTGTTCTTAATAAATTAGCTAACTATTCAAAAAAAATTTAACTAAACAAGTTTCACATCTCATTAAGGGGTATTGTCCGTTGAATTTTGAGGAGAAAAATGTATTTATTCCATTTTGGAAAAAGGCTGAAACATAATAAAATGTGGCTGCACTGTATACTACCAGTAAAATAGTGACAGTATAGTTTTGGGTGCAATTTGTGAAGAGGAACATTGCATTTACATTTGCACAATTAAATATGGACAATACTTAATTAATTGAAGAATACCGCAGAGTCATTTTCACATTTGTTTTTGTAAGCAGAAGTGCTTTAAAAAAAAATTCAAATCTACATTTCAATGCAAAATGAATGATGACATTAAAGTAAAACTGCTGATGGATCTTGTCACCAAAAAGATTAAAAAAAAATAAAAAATCCTATTCTTCCTTTTGCCTCCACGTTGATGTGCATCACAGCGCTGCCATTAATCACCAGTCTGTCACTGCTTTCTCCTCCCGCTCTCAATTTATTCACGTTCCTCCCTTTCTCCTTCCTTTACCGTGAATCACGCCTAATTAGGCGCTCCCTACGTCTGATTTTCATAAATGGCTCGGGGGAAGGGTACATATGACAATTAGTTTTCTTTTCATATGCGGCACAGGGACAATGGATAAATAGTTATGAGTATTCCGAGCCCATTTTGACACGGAAATGTTTGACCTTACAGCACTTTAGAATATGAAACATTAAGTTACTACATTTTCCAAGTTATACAGCGCACCGATATTTAAGATGCACCCACCAAACATTTTTTTTTTTAACATGTATTAATGGCACCGGACTAAAAGCTGTAGACATACCGGTACGAAAGATTGTCTAAATTTGTATTTATTTACCTTAATTGTGTCCTAATGGCTGATCAAACAGAAGCCATCGTCATGGACCCCCTAGCTAGCTCTCCAATCAGTTAAACAGACTCAATAACTCCACAGTGACATTTTGGTGAATTTACATAACCAAAACAATACAAAAAGTATGCCATTGTAAATTGATAATACTCACATATACACTTGTAAACGTGTTAGCATATTCTCTAATGCTAACGACGCTAGCTTGATTACATTAGGATAGCGCGTACAAATATGCATTAAAACAAACGGTTTAGTAAGTATGAATTGTTTTAGTTACATTGCAAAACTTACAAATGCTGCTTGGAGTGACAAATGAATGACTCCTTTCGAGCAGAAACGCTGCAGACAGTTATACTTCTGGTTCATGGCACCAAACAGGAAGTAGTTGTTTAACCCACAGCACCTGCAGTGAGTGAAATTGTCCAAAAAGATGGCGCCATAGCATAAAAAATAATACACCTTTTCAGAGTCTCTGTTGAAATAATTTGAAAACTATTTGGTGAATACAAAACATAATGGCCAGCAGCAAAGAAAAAAATAAAAAAATATCGGGACTGCTTTATAAGCCGCAGGGTTCAAAGCGTTGGAAAAAGTAGCGGCTAACATTTTGGAAAAAACGTTATTTTTCTTCCAATTTTGTTTTTATTTCATAAAAGGTCAAACAAACAAAAAAAAACATAATATCAAAATAAATCATGAGTGAAAAGGAGCAGAAGGAAGTATAAACATATATATGCCCCCTATTAAAAAGCATAAACTTATATATGTCCCCTATTAAGAAAGAAGTGTAAACTTATATATGTCCCCTATTAAGAAGGAAGTATAAACTTATATATGCCTCATATTAAGAAAGAAGAGTAAACTTATATATGTCCCCTATTAAGAAGGAAGTATAAACTTATATATGTCCCCTATTAAGAAGGGAGTATAACATTATACATGTCCCCTATTAGGAAGTACAAAATTATAGATGTACCCTATTAAGAAGGAAGTATAAACCTATATATGTCCTCTATTAAGAAGACAGTATAAAGTTATATATGTCCCCTATTAAGAAATAAGTGTAAACTTATATATGTCCCCTATTAAGAAGGAAGTATAAACTTATATATGCCTCCTATTAAGAAAGAAAAGTAAACTTATATAAGTCCCCTATTAAGAAGGAAGTATAAACGTGTATATGTCCCCTATTAACAAGACAGTATAAAGCTATATATGTCCCCTATTAAGAAAGAAGTGTAAACATATATAAGTCCCCTATTAAGAAAGAAGTGTAAACTTATATATGTCCCCTATTAATAAGGAAGTATAAACGTGTGTATGTCCCCCATTAAGAAGACAGTATAAAGTTATATATGTCCCCTATTAAGAAAGAAGTGTAAACTTATATATGTCCCCTATTAAGAAGGAAGTATAAACTTATACATGCCTCCTATTAAGAAGGAAGTATAAACTTATATATGTCCCCTATTAAGAAGATAATATAAACTTACGCATATCCCCTATTAAGAAAGAAGTATAAACTTATGTATGTCCCCTATTAAGAAGATAGTATAAAGTTATATATGTCCCCTATTAAGAAGGAAGTATAAACGTATATATGTCCCCTATTAATAAGGAAGTATAAACGTGTGTATGTCCCCTATTAAGAAGACAGTATAAAGTTATATATGTCCCCTATTAAGAAAGAAGTGTAAACTTATATATGTCCCCTATTAAGAAGGAAGTATAAACTTATATATGCCCCCTATTAAGAAGGAAGTATAAACTTATATATGCCTCCTATTAAGAAAGAAAAGTAAACTTATATAAATCCCCTATTAAGAAGGAAGTATAAACGTGTATATGTCCCCTATTAACAAGACAGTATAAAGTTATATATGTCCCCTATTAAGAAAGAAGTGTAAACTTATATAAGTCCCCTATTAAGAAAGAAGTGTAAACTTATACATGTCCCCTATTAATAAGGAAGTATAAACGTGTGTATGTCCCCCATTAAGAAGACAGTATAAAGTTATATATGTCCCCTATTAAGGATGAAGTGTAAACTTATATATGTCCCCTATTAAGAAGGAAGTATAAACTTATATATGCCTCCTATTAAGAAGGAAGTATAAATTCATATATGTCCCCTATTAAGAAGATAATATAAACTTACGCATGTCCCCTATTAAGAAAGAAGTATAAACTTATGTATGTCCCCTATTAAGAAGATAGTATAAAGTTATATATGTCCCCTATTAAGAAGGAAGTATAAACGTATATATGTCCCCTATTAATAAGGAAGGATAAACATGTGTATGTCCCCCATTAAGAAGACAGTATAAAGTTATATATGTCCCCTATTAAGAAAGAAGTGTAAACTTATATATGTCCCCTATTAAGAAGGAAGTATAAACTTATATATGCCTCCTATTAAGAAGGAAGTATAAACTTATATATGTCCCCTATTAAGAAGATAATATAAACTTACGCATGTCCCCTATTAAGAAAGAAGTATAAAGTTATGTATGTCCCCTATTAAGAAGATAGTATACAGTTATATATGTCCCCTATTAAGAAGGAAGTATAAACGTATATATGTCCCCTATTAAGAAGGGAGTATAAACTTATATATGTCCCCTATTAGGAAGTACAAAATTATACATGTCCCCTATTAAGAAGGAAGTATAAACCTATATATGTCCCCTATTAAGAAGATAGTATAAACTTATATATGTCCCCTATTGAGAAAAGTGTAAACGTATATATGTCCCCTATTAAGAAGGAAGTATAAACGTGTATATGTCCCCTATTAAGAAGACAGTATAAAATGATATATGTCCCCTATTAAGAAAGAAATATAAACTTATATATGTCCCATATTAACACAGTTACATTTTATTAAGGCAGTATTTATTTTTCATAACTTAAAACAAAATAAACAAACATGAAAACTATTAACTCGGAATCATATCTTGTCATCACCGTGATTATGAAATTAATAATACTGTATTGTTAATCAATCACCATTTCCTATAAGGCTTAAATTGCCCCCATTGCACAATATTCAACATTTTTTTAGCAATTTTTTTTTTTTAATACCACGATGCAATAGTAAAGATGACAATAATTTTATTCACGGACAGCCGAGCACACTTCTATCTCAGTGCTAACCCTTCCATGACCTAAAACCAAAATCTAACTATACGACAAGATAGGACAACGAAGGAGATGTGGACGTTTCAAGATGTCTGCCTGTTCGTCTCATCTTCAAAACACACGCGCGCAATATTTTTTAGTTTTTTTACATTATTCAGCGTGTGTCCGGATAAGAACAGCTGTAGCTAATAGCCTGAGGGGTGACTGAGTGGGATGAGAAAACATTGGTTTAGGTGTGGAAGATCCGCCGACGTCCCCTGTTACATTAATAACACACACACACACACACACACACACACTGATGATGTCTACTGCCATATTGAGTGTGCTCCATTGTTTACGGCCCCCTGGACAGGATCTCCAGATGGCGGGGGGCCTATTACGGCGGCCCTGACTGTGAGGTCCCCACTGTGCATGTGTGTGTTTATTTAGAAAGTGTGAAAATGCAAATATGCTCAACTCTGTCATTTCTTTCTATACGTCTGCAGGGTTAGGTTATGTGTGTGTGTGTGAGGTCAGGGGGAACCCAAGACACCACTGTGACATTCCTTCAAAGACCTCATCACAGAGTCCCCCCTACAAAGGGTAGTACAGCTCGGGTCTCAAGGGGATTAGCTGGTCCTCGGTCATTAGGCCTTACCCAAATGGCCCTGAGCAGGAGCTGCTGGATCCATAGCATGAAACATCAACAACACCCGGCTCATGAATATCATTACATAGTAATGCAGAGAAACTACTGAGGGATGGAGCTCGGTTTATCCCGCAATATGTTTTCTCTCTGCTGTTTCAAGGCACTTAATATTTAATGTGCAATATTTCAAGTGCAGCGATGTGATAATGTAATCGGCCTCCCACAATGCATTGCTTCCCATGCCAGACTCCATCAAATAGGCCAAATACTCACTAGGACGCTCGCTCCGTGAACAGATTAAATGTTTCCGTCTCCATTGCCTCGTATTGACGACTGCCAGCCACTTCTGACCTTTACACAGCTGGAGCAGACTGATCAACGTCATTGATCAGTGGAGGAAGAGGGATGTATCGATACGGCGATCAATCTTCATAGGTCAACGAGGTTGAGTGCAAACAGATGGTCCGTAATAGGATTATGGATTTATTATGACAAACTGGATCCAAATGGTCTGCTGGTGTCATGGAAACTGATCCAATACCAGGATTGATAGCCGAGTGCGTCGTCCACTTGAAGGAATAAATCCTGCACCTAAAATAAACGCCGATTTACGTGATGAGTGTCGCTATTCAGTCCTATCTTGACTGCAGCGTAGTAAATACCCGCAACACAGACATGGCAACGGGTTGCCTACACACTCATGTATTCATTTAAATCAAAAATCATTCCTGAATTATTATAGGACACCGAATATAAATTTGTGCTGTGTACAAATACAATCCCTACAGTGAACTATGGTGGCAGCATCATGCTGTGGGGGTGTTTTTCAGCTGCAAGAACTGGGAGACCAGCATACTTGCCAACCTTGAGACCTCCGATTTTGGGAGGTGGGGTGTGGTGGGGCGTGGTTAAGAGGGGAGGAGCTATAACGTCATTGGGCAGACACGCTGTTTATATTGTGGGAAAGCGGACGTGGTCCGTATGGAGGTGGAGGGGGCGTGGCCTCCAGCGCCGCCTGAATTTCGGGAGATTTTCGGGAGAAAATTTGTCCCGGGGGGGTTTTCGGGAGAGGCGCTGAATTTCGGGAGTCTCCCGGAAAATCCCGGAGGGTTGGCAAGTATGGAGACCAGTCAACATAGAGGGAAAGATGAATACAGCAATGGACAGAGACATCCTGGATAAAACCTGCACCAGAGTGCTTTTGAAGTCAGACTGGGGTAACGGTTCATCTTTCACCAGGACGACGACTACAGGCACACAGCTAAACTATCAGCCAGAGCCCAGACTTGAATCAGTTGAAGCTCTCTCTTTTACATAGTCATGTATTCCTTTAAATCACAATTATTTACTGAAATATTAGAAGAAGCCAAATTTAAATTTGGGCTCTTTGCATATTTCCGATTGTGTTATCGTTTCATGCTCCAACCCACCAACCCAAAACCCAGCATGGCATCTGTACAGCTAAAGTTGAGCATGGAATTTAGGCAGCATGGAGACACTACATTTTAACGCGGACTTGAAAAGTTGTTTGGTGATTTTAGATGCGTCATCTATGTTGCTGCTCCTCGATCTTAGCGCTGCTTTCGATACCGTCGATCATAATATTTTATTAGAGCGTATCAAAATACGAATTGGTATGTCAGACTCAGCCCTGTCATGGTTTAACTCTTATCTTACTGATAGGATGCAGTGCGTCTCCCATAACAGTGTGACCTCGGACTATGTTAAGGTAACGTGTGGAGTTCCCCAGGGTTCGGTCCTTGGCCCTGTACTCTTCAGCATCTACATGCTGCCGCTAGGTGACATCATACGCAAATACGGTGTTAGCTTTCACTGTTATGCTGATGACACCCTACTCTACATGCCCCTAAAGCTGACCAACACGCCGGACTGTAGTCAGTTGGAGGCGTGTCTTAATGAAATTAAACAATGGATGTTCGCTAACTTTTTGCAACTTAATGCCAAAAAAACGGAAATGCTGATTATCGGTCCTGCTAGACACCGACCTCTATTTAATAATACAACTTTAACATTTGACAACCAAATAATAAAACAAGGTGACTCTGTAAAAAATCTGGGTATTATCTTCGACCCAACTCTCTCCTTTGAGTCACACTTTAAAAGCGTTACTAAAACGGCCTTCTTTCATCTCCGTAATATCGCCAAAATTCGCTCCATTTTGTCCACTAAAGACGCCGAGATCATTATCCATGCGTTTGTTACGCCTCGTCTCGATTACTGTAACGTATTATTTTCGGGTCTCCCCATGTCTAGCATTAAAAGATTACAGTTGGTACAAAATGCGGCTGCAAGACTTTTGACAAGAACAAGAAAGTTTGATCACATTACGCCTGTACTGGCTCACCTGCACTGGCTTCCTGTGCACTTAAGATGTGACTTTAAGGTTTTACTACTTACGTATAAAATACTACACGGTCTAGCTCCATCCTATCTTGCCGATTGTATTGTACCGTATGTCCCGGCAAGAAATCTGCGTTCAAAAGACTCCGGCTCATTAGTGATTCCTAGAGCTCAAAAAAAGTCTGCGGGCTATAGAGCGTTTTCCGTTCGGGCTCCAGTACTCTGGAATGCCCTCCCGGTAACAGTTCGAGATGCTACCTCAGTAGAAGCATTTAAGTCTCACCTTAAAACTCATCTGTATACTCTAGCCTTTAAATAGACCTCCTTTTTAGACCAGTTGATCTGCCGCTTCTTTTCTTTCTCCTATGTCCCCCCCTCCCTTGTGGAGGGGGTCCGGTCCGATGACCATGGATGAAGTACTGGCTGTCCAGAGTCGAGACCCAGGATGGACCGCTCGCCTGTGTATCGGTTGGGGACATCTCTACGCTGCTTCTCCGCCTCCGCTTGAGATGGTTTCCTGTGGACGGGACTCTCGCTGCTGTCTTGGATCCGCTTTGAACTGAATTCTCGCGGCTGTGTTGGAGCCACTATGTATTGAACTTTCACAGTATCATGTTGGACCCGCTCGACGTCCATTGCTTTCGGTCCCCTAGAGGGGGGGGGGGGTTGCCCACATCTGAGGTCCTCTCCAAGGTTTCTCATAGTCAGCATTGTCACTGGCGTCCCACTGGATGTGAATTCTCCCTGCCCACTGGGTGTGAGTTTTCCTTGCCCTTTTGTGGGTTCTTCCCAGGATGTCGTAGTCGTAATGATTTGTGCAGTCCTTTGAGACATTTGTGATTTAGGGCTATATAAATAAACATTGATTGATTGATTGATATTTGTAATAAAACTACCCTATTTCCTTGACTTGCCGCCGGGTTTATAGTATGCGCCTGCCGGGTCAAACTCGTTTCGCAAAATTAGCATATGCCTAGAATTTTACCCGGGTCAAATTTGTCACATCACGATTTACACTTCACCTGTCATCATTTTCAAAATAGAGGAGGCTGATTTCAATCATTTGAAATCGCATAAAGGGAAGAAGATTAAGAGCTATTCAGTAGGATTTAAGGTGCAAGTTATTGAATATGCTAAAAAGAACAGTAAGCAGCTATGTTTTATTAATATACCGTAGCTGCGTGTGTCAAATCTGAGTCATTAAATTACTCTCGCCTCCTGGTGGTAGAGGGCGCTACTGATCCTTCTTGCGACTACTCGGCTGCAGAAGAAGTGACAACAAGCAGAACTTTTAACATGGAGGATTACATATCTAAAATAGAACAGTTTTCTAAACTGGACTTTCAATGGAAGCAGGAGGTAATAAAGGAAGTTCTCCATCGAGACAGAGAGACTTTTAAAACAGAAGAAAGATCAGGAAGACTTCTATAAACAAGTTATCGACGCTTTTGATCAGAAGGAGCTGCACATGGACTTCACTTATAAGTAAAGGTAAGACCATAATAAAGTTTTTTTTATTAAATGTGCTTTTCATGATGGTATCCTTACATCACACTCAAATTTTCAACCGCAGGCCTAAATTTACCGCATGCCTTTAGTAAGTGCCAGGGTGAGAAGAGGTTTTAAGATAATTAGCGCATGCTTGCCTTTACCGCATGCCTTTGGTAAGTGCCGGAGTGAGGTTTTAAATTAATTAGCGCCCCGGCGGCAATTCAAGGAAATACGGTAATTTAAAACCAAATAAAACGTGTGTTTTGTAAGTCAATATGTTCCGAGTTGAGCCGATACGTGCAAGTGTGCTGGAGGGACACTGCGGTACTTCTCTTTGTATATATCAGAGTGACATGTTGACATTTCAACAAATTGGAGCATACAATGTTCACATTTACCGGCCAAGCAGATAGGAACATAATATAAATGAACGCTCGGGAAACTCACAAATTTTAGTGTTTCGATTAGGGCCTGCAAATTTTGTATCCGAATATTTCATGAGGCATTTTGCAAGCAAGAGGAACATGGCGCTCTCAGCAAAGGTCATCACCACCCAAAGGGTCTCGTGTGATATTTCCACTGCAGAGGTGAAAACGCCTCCTCGACCACACTCTGCGTTCCGTGCGCGTGCGACCGTCTTCAGGCTCGCAGCGGCAGTCTCCAGTGGCAACGTGATACGCTTCTGAAAACCGAGGAGGTGTTCTGGTGGGTTCTGGAGAGAGCGCCTGCATAAATATTGATGGGCTTTGAGGAAGAGCGAGAGAAAATGAGTTGAAAATTTAAAGC
>NC_084621.1:68116374-68196374 GCF_033978795.1 Nerophis ophidion
CCCGCCTGCCAACCGCCCGCTGAATTACATCAGAGGTTGGCCACCTTTACCACTCACAGAGTTACTTAAAACTGTTTCACAGAGTAATGAAGTCAATTGGAGCCGCTAACGTTCTCGCGACCATTCTATAGCGTTCATCCTGATGACAAGAATATGTACCAACTGATTGTTGGTCCAGCGACATGTTATGTGTAGTTTTCGCAATCACTCGTGTGAGATTGAAAGCCATAGTGGGTGACACAGAGTACACTGATGGTTGTGATATAAACAATTTTAACACTCTTAGTAATATGCGCCACGCTGTGAAGCCACACAATACAAGATTGACAAACACATTTCAGGAGAGCATCCTCACAGTAACACAACATAAACGCAACACAACTAATACCCATAATCCATTGTATTCATGACACATCCTGAATATATTTTACACCCCCGCGCCCCCAAACCCGCCCACCTTGCCAGCACACCAGCGGGGTTTGGGGTGTATAAAATAGTCAGGATGTGTCATGAATACAAAGGATTCTGGGTATTTGTTGTGTTGCGTTTATGTTGTGTTACTGTGAGGATGTTCTCCCGAAATGTGTTTGTCGTTCTTAATTGCTGTGGCTTCACAGCGTGGCGGATATTACTAAGAGTGTTAAAATTGTTTATATCACAACCATTACTGTACTCTGTGTCACCCAGTATGCCTTGCAGTCGTATGCGTGTTGCCGCGGAAGCCACACACAACATGTTGCTGGACTGACAAGCAGTTCGTACATGTTGTAGAAGGCGACAAAGCCAATGACTTCATAGCACGCACTAATGTTTAATATCTGGGTGACTGCCGGCAGTCATTCTAGAGAATAATAGCGTTTCCTATTGTCTTCTTCGCTTTACGACACGGGTCTTAAAGGGCACTTTGAATGGCAAACAATACCGATTCCAGAACCATGTATATCAAATATCTCCAGATGGTTCAACCGCCACCCGCCCGGATCTAATTAAAATAATTTTTTTTGTCATGTCAACCGCCCGACCCGCGGTTTACCCGCAGAGACCACAAACCGCGCATATCGGGCTCCAGTACTCTGGAATGCCCTCCCGGTAACAGTTCGAGATGCCACCTCAGTAGAAGCATTTAAGTCTCACCTTAAAACTCATTTGTATACTCTAGCCTTTAAATAGACTCCCTTTCTAGACCAGTTGATCTGCCGTTTCTTTTCTTTTTCTTCGATGTCCCACTCTCCTTTGTGGAGGGGGTCCGGTCCGATCCGGTGGCCATGTACTGCTTGCCTGTGTATCGGCTGGGGACATCTCTGCGCTGCTGATCCGCCTCCGCTTGGGATGGTTTCCTGCTGGCTCCGCTGTGAACGGGACTCTCGCTGCTGTGTTGGATCCGCTTTGGACTGGACTCTCACGACTGTGTTGGATCCATTATGGATTGAACTTTCACAGTATCATGTTAGACCCGCTCGACATCCATTGCTTTCCTCCTCTCCAAGGTTCTCATAGTCATCATTGTCACCGATGTCCCACTGGGTGTGAGTTTTCCTTGCCCTTATGTGGGCCTACCGAGGATGTCGTAGTGGTTTGTGCAGCCCTTTGAGACACTAGTGATTTAGGGCTATATAAGTAAACATTGATTGATTGATTGATTGATTGATATCTAGTCTACACATATCTCTAATGTTTGACTGCCATCTACTGGTCACAAATAAAATAGTTTCAAGGTCGATAAGCAAAACCAAAATTATTCTGTACATTAGGCGCAGCGGGTTATAAGGCACACTGTTGAGTTTTGAGGGTAAATAAAGGATTTTAAGTGTGCCTTTTAGTCTGTAAAATACGGTATATTATTGTTGGATATCAACAATATCCATTAACATCACTGCACTCTAACTATCAATCAATCAATCAATGTTTACTTATATAGCCCTAAATCACTAGTGTCTCAAAGGGCTGCACAAACCACTACGACATCCTCGGTAGGCCCACATAAGGGCAAGGAAAACTCACACCCAGTGGGACGTCGGTGACAATGATGACTATGAGAACCTTGGAGAGGAGGAAAGCAATGGATGTCAAGCGGGTCTAACATGATACTGTGAAAGTTCAATCCATAATGGATCCAACACAGTCGCGAGAGTCCAGTCCAAAGGGGATCCAACACAGCAGCGAGAGTCCCGTTCACAGCGGAGCCAGCAGGAAACCATCCCAAGCAGAGGCGGATCAGCAGCGCAGAGATGTCCCCAGCCGATACACAGGCGAGCAGTACATGGCCACCGGATCGGACCGGACTCCCTCCACAAGGGAGAGTGGGACATAGGAGAAAAAGAAAAGAAACGGCAGATCAACTGGTCTAAAAAGGGAGTCTATTTAAAGGCTAGAGTATACAAATGAGTTTTAAGGTGAGACTTAAATGCTTCTACTGAGGTGGCATCTCGAACTTTAACCTGTATAACATTGTATATTGTAAAATGAAAACAATAGGTATTTCTAGGCCGAATCCGACCTTTCTCTGAATCCTCCTTCTCCTTAAGCGAGATCTGGTATGGAGCTCCAGAACAAGGGCAATTAACTTAGCATTTCCATTTGCTTTTATCGCACCAACACTGATTTTTCTTTCACTTCAAGCTGAAGGCACAGGACTAATTCATAACATAACTAATAATATAAATATAATGGGTTGAAAATAAATGAATGCATGGGTTTATAAGATTGGATCAACCCTTGGGGGGGGGGGGGGGGGGGGGGTGATCCTGTTTAGTGTCTTTAACTGCTGTAAACAACTTGCTTGAGGAGATGCTGCCAAAGGGACGAGCAGTAAAATAAAATATATACATGGATTCAAACAGTAGAGACAACTGCCAACAGACATTGTTGCATTGCGGAATATCAAATAGGCAGGATTCCTCATAACTCTGAAGCAATTACTGTCACGGAAGGTGTGTGAAATTGCTGTAGAAATCCTAGAGCTGACTGCTGAATAATTCTTCCTTTGAAATTGCATTAAAACTCCCCTGAACATATGAATCCTTAATTGCCAGTGTAATTAAAATCTCACATGAATGGTAAGAGAGATATAAAACAGGCCGAGGAAAACAATTTCGTCACAATAAAGTGCTTTTGGAAAATTTCCCATCCTGTTATGTGTGTTTTTTTTTTTATTTCTAGTTCATCCTCTGCTTTGGGGCAGAGAAGTAAAAAAAGAAAAAGGCATATAATGTCGTCTGCATGGCTTTCATTTCTCGAGGATCCTTTTTTTTTTTTTTTTTTTAGAAAGGGCTATGTTGATTTATTAAGGGATATCTTTTGATGTTCTCTCGCTTTCGTTCTCCCTGTGCTGCACCACCTCAGCCAATTACACCACCAGCAGGTTTTTATTCTGTTTCTTGCTCATTTCTGCTCCTTACGGTCTTCTGATGTGGCCATGAAGCGCACAATTTAGTCCTGACAAATCCATGTGAATAATACACTTTTAAAAACACTGTCGGAAGAAACAATTGATGCGGCGATACTTCAGTTTTAATTAGATATACATTCCAGAAGGCAATACGAAAACTGAGGAAAATCTTCCTACACAAAATAATTCGGACTGGGCATCGATGCGAACCAGGTCTTACATTCGGATTTTACAGAAATCGGCCAAATGTATAAAAAAAAAATGCTCATTCCGCTGACTGGAATAAGATTACAGGTATAGGTCGTTATTGCTCGGTTGGTAGAGTGGCCGTGCCAGCAACTTGAGGGTTCCAGGTTCGATCCCCGCTTCCCCCATGGTCCATGGGCAAGACACTTTACCCACCTGCTCCCAGTGCCACCCACACTGCTTTAAATGTAACTCAGATATTGGGTTTCACTATGTAAAGGGCTTTGAGTCACTAGAGAAAAAGGCTATATAAATAAAATGCACTTCCAGAGAGCAGCAAACTGTCTATGTCCATTTACCACGTGGAACTGATCCTCTAATCCAGGGGTAGGGAACCTATGGGTCTGGAGCCAGATGTGGCACTTTTGATGACTGCATCTGGCTCTCAGATAAAACTTAGCTGACATTGCTTAACACGATAAGTAATTAATAATTCCGCTGGTAATCACAGTTTTGATTGATTGATTGATTAATTGAAACTTTTATTAGTAGATTGCACAGTACAGTACATATTCCGTACAATTGACCACTAAATGGTAACACCCCAATAAGGTTTTCAACTTGTTTAAGTCAGGGTCCACGTTAATCAATTCATGGTACGTGTTAAAAAAAAAAAAAACCGTTGAAAATATAAAAAATTCTCATGCCTTTTAATCCGTCCATCCATTTTCTACCCCACCAGTTCGGGAGGTCCCATTAAGAAGTATTTTGTTTATTATCGGTTAGTTTCAGAATAACAATGTTATTAAAAAGAATAAGAGACTTATTATACTCAAAAAATGTTGGTCTTCCTTAAAAATGCACGCATTTAGTTGTATTCAGTGTTAAAAAATATGATATGACTCTCACTGAAATACATTTAAAAATATTTGGCTTTCATGGCTCTCTCAGCCAAGAAAGTTCCCGACCCCTGCACTAATGCGTACTTGCCAACCCTCCCGGACTTTCCAGGAAACTCCCGAAATTCAGCGCCTCTCCCGAAAACCTCCCGGCACAAATTTTCTCCCGAAAATCTCCCGGAATTAAGGCGGAGCTGCAGGCCACGCCCTCTCCAGCTTCAGGTAGACCTGAGTGACGTTTTGACAGCCTGTTTTCACGTCCGCTTTCCCACAATATAAACAGAGTGCCTGCCCAATGACGTTATAACTGTAGAATGATCGAGGGGGAGTTCTTAGTTTCTTATGTGGGTTTATTGTTAGGCAGTTTCATTAACGTCCTCCCAGCGCGGCAACAACACACAACAACAGCAGTCACAATTTTGTCTACCGTAAAGCAGTTTGTCTGTCGTAAACAGTAACGTTGTGACACTCTTAAACAGGACAATACTGCCATCTACTGTGCATGCATATGTAACAATAACATCTACGGCATACTTGGTCGCGTTGCGCCGGCGGACGAAGGGGGATGTGGGGGTCTTAAACGGCCATTATGTGTGTGTAGACAAGGATAAGGTTAGGTGGGATTTACCCTGGATAACCTTAGTGTAAACGGGGACTCAGTCGATACTTCTCCAATGCGGCAAATTGACAAAATGTATTACAAGTATAATTAATCACTGGAGGACTGGAGGAGGAGAATAAAAATGTTAGACACACAGAGGAAGACCAAGCAGGAGCAGGCACAACTTTCCCATTTGCTAACTTTTAGATTGAGCCAAATATGTCTCTGTGTGCAAATCATATTTCCGTGTACCAACACTTCATTCAGTCATTCATTTTGTGTCACGTCTGCAGGCAAAAAGCAGGGGGCTGAATTTTTGAAAATGACTATTTGCGAGGAATACATTAATAGCGCTCGCAAGTATGGAAGGATCGACAAAGCAGGCATCGTACCACAGCAAGTTTTTGTTGTTGTTGATTTTTTAAACATATCCAGCGTAGACATTTAGACGAATCATATTGTTGATGTAGACGCCCATATCTGCTGTATAGAACTGCTTTACTTCTCCTATTGCCTTATTTGTATTTGACTTTATTAAACTGATATATTTGATGTTTGGTGCAGCCGGAGCAGAGCAGGAGGGGATAGAAAGAAATAAAACTTTTTTTAACGGGTTTTAATTGTGATGAGAACTGACTTTTCTAGAAAAAAAATGCCTCAGCAGACTTATTTTATAGTGGAGAGAAGAGCTACTCCAAAGCCCAAACATATTGTGTTGATATTGTTAAACCGTCAACTGGCTCAATATGAATAAATTACAAAAAAATTAAAAAACATTGAAATTAGGGGTGTGGGGAAAAATCGATTCAAATACGAATCGAATCGTTTACGTTGTGTGATTCAGAATCGATTCTCTTTTTTTTTTTTAAATCGATTTTATTTATTTTTTTAATCAATCCAACAAACCACTACACAGCAATACCATAACAATGCAATCCAATTCCAAAACCGAACCTGACCCAGCAAGACTCAGAACTGCAATAAACAGAGCAATTGCGAGGAGACACAAACACCACACAGAACAAACCAAAAGTAGTGAAACAAAAATGAATATTATCGATATTAGTTATAATTTCAGCATAGCAGTGATTAAAAATCCCTCATTGACATTATCATTAGACATTTATAAAAATAATAAAAAAGAACAATAGTGTCACAGTGGCTTACACTTGCATGGCATCTCATAAGCTGGACAACACACTGTGTCCAATGTCTTCACAAAGATAAAATAGGTCATATTTTTGGTTTGTTTAATAGTTAAAACAAATGTACATTATTGCAATCAGTTGATAAAACATTGTCCTTTACAATTATAAAAGCTTTTTAAAAAAAAAATCTACTACTCTGCTAGCATGTCAGCAGACTGGGGTAGATCCTGCTGAAATCTATGTATTGAATGAATACAGAACCGTTTTGAATCGGAAAAATATCGTTTTTGAATCGAGAATCGAATGAAATCGAAAAAAATCGATATATTATCGAATCGAGACCCCAAGAATCGATATTGAATCGAATCATGGGACACCCAAAGACTCACAGCCCTAATAGAAATATTGTATTTGTTGAAGATCTTCGGTGAAAACGTAAACACGAAAAACCGAGGTACCACTGTAATAATAGTCAACTGCAGTCGCTAGATCTCACCGGGTGTGGTAAGGACGATTCTGAAAAAGGGAAAGGATCAGCCCAGAATTACGCATGAGGAGCTTGTAAGGATCTCATAAGAGCCCGGACCATAGTACCCAACTAGAACCATGGAGCACACTTTGCAAAGTGAGACCTGGTAGTGCCCAAAAGGGTCCCCTGCTCCAAAAAACATATGAAGGTCTGAAGTATGCCAGTGAGAACAGGATTCAGACAAGGCTCGGAAAAAAGTGACGTGGTCAGGTGGAGCTTTTTAGAATCAACTCCACTTTGCCGTATTTTCATCATCCCTACCGTCAAACACTCTGCTTTGGTTCCGTTTTTTCTGTTGAAGCTACAGGGAGACTTTTCCACAACGAGGGTGAAATGAACATGGCGGTGAGGACAAAAAGAAAATTGCTGGATAGGTCTTAGTCTGCTTCCTGACTACAGTTGAGGTGCCTTTGAGCAAAGTAGCGAACCTCCTCGGTCTTAGCTCTAATACGGGCATTCGCTCTGCATGCCTGCATGTGTGTGGTCTGACACTGTATGTGTGCTGTGCAACATAATATATACAGCAGTGTAAATTAAATTTCCCCTCGAGGGATTATAATCAGTATACTGTAATAAATTAAAGAATAAATGCTAATTATACCCACAGGGATAAAAACCCCATTTACTGAACAAGTGCATGTCCCAGTGTGCTTCTGGAGCATTTTCCCACCCAAGACCAGTAAGTCCGACCCTAGTAGATAGATTTGATTAGATCGCATTATTTTACGTTAGTTTTATTTTCCTCTTATACAATTGACGGAATAATTCATGCGAGCAAGGTGACATGGACGTGAATCTATCAGGTCGGATGATTACAACAATGCATATCAAGTTATTTCAAAGTTTAAAGATAGTTTGAACAAAGTGAGCTTGTTTACATACAAGGTGCATCTGTCACTGAGCAGCCTGGTCCCAAGGTTAAAAAAAACTGGTGGGTCTGTTTTAGATGAATAGAAAGAAGGCACAAAGGGCTTGATTGCGTTCTTATCTCTCTGTTTTAGTAAACATTTCTTCATTTTTTTCAGTCTCATTCGCATTTCTATTGTGCTTTTAATCACATCGAAACGGTGTCAACAATGTAGTTTCAATTCCCCCAGTGACGTGAGGTCAGGCGAGGCAGGGGAGGCAGTGCCTCACCTGTGATCATGCAAAGAAATAAAATACATAATGAGAAAATAATTGTAATGGTTAGTTTTTAATTTTCATTATTTTTCTTCAAAATCGTCAGAGCGCGTTCTTGTCTGGTGTGTTGCTGAGCGTTCAAAACGGCAGAGAAAAAAAGTCTGAAGTGAGGCAAACACTTCTCGTGCCTCACTATTGGGGCGCTCATGATCAGAGACATACGGTGGCGTAAGCGAGTCAAGTGCCGCAGTGAGTAACATGTTTTGTGTGTTGGTTGAGCCATCAAAACGGCAGAGAAAAAAGTCTGAGGTGAGGCAAAGAGTTCTCGTGCCTCACTATTGGGGCGCTCATGATCGGAGACATACGGTGGCGTTAGCGAGTCAAGTGCCGCAGCGAGTAACATGTTTTGCATGTTTGTTGAGCCATCAAAACGTCAGAGAAAAAAGTCTGAGGTGAGGCAAAAAGTTCTCGTGCCTCACGATACGGGCGGGGTGCTCTCGATCCCAGGCATACGGTAGCCTTAGCGGGTAAGTGACATTTCCGCACTTAAACAGTTTTCTAAAGTGGACTTTCAAGCGAAGCAGGAGATAATTACTAAAGGAAGACCAACGCCGGAGCTAAATGGTTTGTTTTAATCAGCAGGACGGAAAGTTACTCGCTCTTTCCAAACGGAGTGGTATACGTGAAAAGACTGGCTCTGTGGATGTTCTGCAAGAAACCGCCTTTTCTGCTCTCCTTGCCTTCTTTTTTCAACCTGTGGAACTGTGTGGACTCAAATGAGATTTTGTGACCTAAAGAATTTGCAAAGAAGCCTAACCAGACATGAGCGGTCGAAGGCTCATATTCAAAGCTAGATTTCGCTAAAAACGTTTGGGATGACAAGGATAGACTTGGCCACAATGCTAAGGTAAAAGAGAACCGAGAGATTTTCAAAGATGTCATCAATGTGACCTGCTTCCTCGCCAAACAGCAGCTAGCATTTCGTGGAAATGATGAGAGTAGGAGCTCTGCTAATCGCGGAAACTAAGTTGAACTCTTAAAAGACTTTTACAACTGAGGGTAGTGAAGGAGAACTTTTACCAGAAAGTGACGGCTATTTTTATCCAGAAGGACCAGCGCATGGACTTCATTTATAAGTAAAGGTAAGACGGCGATAACATTATTTTTGTTTCGTTTTTAAAGAAATGCACATTTTGTGGGCGACAGTTTGTATGTGTAAAGAATGCAGAAATGAAACATAACCCGTAAACTGCTGCCAATCAAACGGTGCATACTGTATATTTATAAATCTGATTCCGATTACGTCAGTGCCTCACCGGCTATAAAACCTCACCGCACGTCTCCTGAATTCCACATATGTCCATACACATATGCTCGGTTGGTAGAGCGGCCGTGCCAGCAATTTGAGGGTTGCAGGTTCGATCCCCGCTTCCGCCATCCTAGTCACTGCCGTTGTGTCCTTGGGCAAGACACTTTACCCACCTGCTCCCAGTGCCACCCACAGTGGTTTGAATGTAAAAATTAGATATTGGGTTTCACTATGTAAAGCGCTTTGAGTCACTAGAGAAATAGCGCTATATAAATTAGGGATGCACCGAATGAAATTTAAACGCTTGGCCGAAGGCCGAATACCGAATAATGAATGCAGTTTTTCACAATTTTTTTTATATTGCATAAATAGCCTAGAAAAATATTTTGACATGTTTTTCCAAATAAAGTCATTTTTTATTGAATATTGACATTTTTTAAATATTCCAGTAGCCTTTGCTTTTCAAAAAAGCACAAAGTTTTTCATTTATTTTAGGCCTTCAAACAAAACATGCATTCCAAAAAAAAAATAAAGTGGATAAACCCACAACAAATGAATTATTGTCCTTTTGGCAAAAGTCTGCTTAGCCACAGTAGATATGCTAATAATGTAAACAGAGGCCCCACTAAATCTCAATAAGTGTGTGCTTGTAACCTCATACACTTATACAGGTACACAACATTGTAACCTCATACACTTATACAGGTACACAACATTGTAACCTCATACACTTATACAGGTACACAACATTGTAACCTCATACACTTATACAGGTACACAACATTGTAACCTCATACACTTATACAGGTACACAACATTGTAACCTCATACACTTATACAGGTACACAACATTGTAACCTCATACACTTATACAGGTACACAACATTGTAACCTCATACACTTATACAGGTACACAACATTGTAACCTCATACACTTATACAGGTACACAACATTGTAACCTCATACACTTATACAGGTACACAACATTGTAACCTCATACACTTATACAGGTACACAACATTGTAACCTCATACACTTATACAGGTACACAACATTGTAACCTCATACACTTATACAGGTACACAACATTGTAACCTCATACACTTATACAGGTACACAACATTGTAACCTCATACACTTATACAGGTACACAACATATCCCAACGTCACCGCGTCACTGCGTCAAAAAATTGCGTCACACGCCACTATTCGGCCTTGTTTTTAACTCATTCCACCGAAGGCCGAATGTGGCTTTTTTTTTGCCATATTCGGCCGAATATATTCGGTTACCGATTAATCGATGCATCCCTAATATAAATATAATTCACTTCACTACATTTACACTGGAATGATGCCACCTCAGTAGAAGTATTTAAGTCTCACCTTAAAACTCATTTGTATACTCTAGCCTTTAAATAGACTTCCTTTTTAGACCAGTTGATCTGCCGTTTCTTTTCTTTTTCTTCTATGTCCCATTCTCCCTTGTGGAGGGGTCCGGTCCGATCCGGTGGCCATGTACTGCTTGCCTGTGTATCGGCTGGGGACATCTCTGCGCTGCTGATCCGCCTCCGCTTGGGATGGTTTCCTGCTGGCTCCGCTGTGAACGGGACTCTCGCGACTGTGTTGGATCCATTATGGATTGAACTTTCACAGTACCATGTTAGACCCGCTCGACATCCATTGCTTTCCTCCTCTCCAAGGTTCTCATAGTCATCATTGTCACCGACGTCCCACTGGGTGTGAGTTTTCCTTGCCCTTATGTGGGCCTACCGAGGATGTCGTAGTGGTTTGTGCAGCCCTTTGAGACACTAGTGATTTAGGGCTATATAAGTAAACATTGATTGATTGATTGATGATTGAATGACAAAACAAATCCATATAACATGGAAGTTAAAGGTTATATTTCCCCAAACTATCTTTTTTGTGTATAAACATCACTTAGAGCAGGGGTCGGTAATCCAAAATGCACCTAAAATACAAAAAAAAAAGATCCGTCTGTAGCCGCAAAAAATTAAAAGCCTTATATAAGTGGTATAATGAAGGCAGTACCCTAAGATTTTAAGTTAAAATAAAGCCAATAATGCGATTTGTTGCAGTCCCCTTTAATTAGAAAAGTATCAAAAAGAACCGAAAATTATCAAAATATATTTTGGTCCCAATACCAAATTATTGGTATTGGGACCACACTAATTTTGACATAACTATACGTACAAAACTTCATAACAATCAAAGAGTTTTCTTCAAGAAGTTTACTGGTGCCGCCATTACATCCAACCACCCGCTCGCACACCATCCATCCATCCATCCATCATCTTCCGCTTATCCGAGGTCGGGTCGCGGGGGCAACAGCCTAAGCAGGGAAACCCAGACTTCCCTCTCCCCAGCCACTTCGTCTAGCTCTTCCCGGGGGATCCCGAGGCGTTCCCAGGCCAGCCGGGAGACATAGTCTTCCCAACGTGTCCTGGGTCTTCCCCGTGGCCTCCTACCGGTTGGACGTGCCCTAAACACCTCCCTAGGGAGGCGTTCGGGTGGCATCCTGACCAGATGCCCGAACCACCTCATCTGGCTCCTCTCCATGTGGAGGAGCAGCGGCTTTACTTTGAGTTCCTCCCGGATGGCAGAGCTTCTCACCCTATCTCTAAGGGAGAGACCCAAACTCATTTGGGCCGCTTGTACCCGTGATCTTATCCTTTCGGTCATGACCCAAAGCTCATGACCATAGGTGAGGATGGGAACGTAGATCGACCGGTAAATTGAGAGCTTTGCCTTCCGGCTCAGCTCCTTCTTCACCACAACGGATCGATACAACGTCCGCATTACTGAAGACGCCGCACCGATCCGCCTGTCGATCTCACGATCCACTCTTCCCCCACTCGTGAACAAGACTCCTAGGTACTTGAACTCCTCCACTTGGGGCAGGGTCTCCTCCCCAACCCGGCTTGCACACAAAGGGAGACAATGCTTACTTCACTCGTCACAAATATATACTTCTAAACAACATACTACCATATTTCTATGTTAAAAAAAGCTTATAGTTGCCTGGGGATACACGTGTTGATATTACCACACTTTACCAACCTGTTTTAGATGGACAAAAGTGAAGTGAAGTGAAGTGAATTATATTTATATAGCGCTTTTCTCTAGTGACTCAAAGCGCTTTACATAGTGAAAACCCAATATCTAAGTTACATTTAAACCAGTGTGGGTGGCACTGGGAGCAGGTGGGTAAAGTGTCTTGCCCAAGGACACAACGGCATTGACTAGGATGGCGAAAGCGGGAATCGAACCTGCAACCCTCAAGTTGCTGGCACGGCCGCTCTACCAACCGAGCTAAACCGCCCCAAAAAAAGAAGACACGAAGTGCTTGATTGCGTTCTCATCACAGACAGTGTATGTCTCAGACAGGAAGCACTGACAAGCACCTCCCAACCTCCTCCTTTCCTACAAGAGTGCGCCCTCTGCTGGCCTGGTGGAATAACGTGTCTTGTGGCATTCAGCTTGGAAACAAACATTTTAAAGGCCTATTGAAAGCCACTACTAGCGACCACACAGTCTGATAGTTTATATATCAATGATGAAATATTAACATTGCAACACATGCCAATACGGCCTTTTTAGTTTACTAAATTACAATTTTGAATTTCCCGCGGAGTTTCTTGTTGAAAACGTCACGTGTTGATGACGTGTGTTTGTGACGTTATTGGTTGAAGGGGACATTTTAGCCCAGCACCATTTACGGCTAAAAGTCGTCTCTTTTCCTCGCATAATTACACAGTAATTTGGACATCTGTGTTGCTGAATCTTTCGCAATTTGTTCAATTATTAATGGAGACGTCAAAGAAGAATGCTGTTGGTGGAAAGCGGCGGATTGCAGCTGTCTTTAGCACCGAGACACAGCCGGTGTTTCTTTGTCTTAACACAGAGCGGTCAAACGAACATAATTCTCTACGTCAACCAGCATGTTTTTGGATGGGAAAATTGTGATGTATATTTTACCGGAGACATCAGTGGATTATGCGTCCTCCTGCAGTAGCTGTCAAAAAAGGCAGCTGTGAGCTTGGCTCCTCGGCTTCTCCGCAGCCATCCGACTTTGAGGTATGTCTTTACAATCTCACTAAAACACTATTAAAACAATAAGCAGATAAGGGATCTTCCAGCATTATCCTAGTAAATGTGTCTAATTACATCTGAAACGCTCACACTGCCGCCGCCCAGAGCTGTTGCTTTTTATCTTATTTTATTTATTTATTTATTTTTTTCTAGTCCTTCACTATCAATATCCTCATCCACGAATCTTTCATCCTCGCTCAAATTAATGGGGAAATTGTCGATTTCTCGGTCAGAAATGTCCTTACTGCTGGTGGCTCACATTATAAACAATGTGAGGATGTGAGGAGCCCTCACACCGGTGACGTCATCGTCTGCTACTTCCGGTAACGGTAAGGCTTTTTTATTAGCGACCAAAAGTTGCTAACTTTATCGTGGATGTTCTCTACTAAATCCTTTCAGCAAAAATATGGTGATATTGCGAAATGGTCAAGTATGACACATAGAATGGACCTGCTATCCCTGTTCAAATAAGAAAATCTCATTTCAGTAGGCCTTTAACTTTGATTTAGTTATGAAAATACATAAAACTAATTTAGAATACTCTATTTACCGTATTATTCAGACCAAAGGGCGCACCGTGAATTGATTAACGTGGATCCTGACTTAATCCAAATTTATTCGGGCGTTAACATTTAGTGGTCAATTGTACGGAATTTGTACTGTACTGTGCAATGTACTAATAAAAGTTTCAATCAATCAAAAACCGGATTATAAGGCGCACTGCCGATGAGCGGGTCTGGACATTTTTTTTTTTTCACACAAAAGTATCACCGGATTATAGGGGTTATTAAAGGGGTCATATTATTTTATTTTATTCTAAATGGAAAACGCTTCCTTGTGGTCTACATAACATGCAATGGTAGTTCTTTGGTCAAAATGTTGCATGGATGAAGTTTTACAGATCATTTCAAGCCGCTTTCTGACAGTTGCTTCCGGATGCGCCGTTTTGTGGGCGGTCTTATTTACGTGGCTCACCTTCGGCAGCGTCTTCTCCCCGTCATCTTTGTTGTAGCGGTGTAGCGTGCAAGGACGGGAGTGGAAGAAGTGTCAAAAGATGGAGCTAACTGTTTTAATGACATTCAGACTTTACTTAAAACAAAATAATAGAGTAGCATCTCCTCATCCGTGGCTCACTAGTGCCACAATGCCTGAAATGTGTCCGATGATAAACCTTCCGACCGGAACTCTAATAACTAAAGTTCCTTGGATGAATAATGTAAACTCACTACACCGGTATGTTTTATTGCTTTCATGTTGAGTTTACTGACAGATATGAGTAAGAACTTTACACTCCTTTATATTAGAAATGGATACAGGGCAGGGTAAATGTCCCATAACAAGAAGAAAGAGAAAAAGAAGAAGCTTATCGACTACAGCGTTGCCACAGACTACAGTGGTGGACGTGCGCAAATTTTCAGGACTCATGCAGACTCTCAAATATACATCAGAAGGTAAGAAAAGTTCTACTCATTTCGGCCGCTTGTACCCGTGATCTTATCCTTTCGGTCAAGACCCAAAGCTCATGACCATAGGTGAGGATGGGAACGTAGATCGACCGGTAAATTGAGAGCTTTGCCTTCCGGCTCAGCTCCTTCTTCACCACAATGGATCGGTACAACGTCCGCATTACTGAAGACGCCGCACCGATCCGCCTGTCGATCTCACGATCCACTCTTCCCTCACTCGTGAACAAGACTCCTAGGTACTTGAACTCCTCCACTTGGGGCAGGGTCTCCTCCCCAACCCGGAGATGGCACTCCACCCTTTTCCGGCTGAGAACTCGGACTTGGAGGTGCTGTTTCTCATTCCGCTTTTCCAGTTTCCTCTGCCGGGTGGCGGGTCTCTCCCTTAGAGATAGGGTGAGAAGCTCTGCCATCCGGGAGGAACTCAAAGTAAAGCCGCTGCTCCTTCACATGGAGAGGAGCCAGATGAGGTGGTTCGGGCATCTGGTCAGGATGCCACCCGAACGCCTCCCTAGGGAGGTGTTTAGGGCACGTCCAACCGGTAGGAGGCCACGGGGAAGACCCAGGACACGTTGGCAAGACTATGTCTCCCGGCTGGCCTGGGAACGCCTCGGGATCCCCCGGGAAGAGCTAGACGAAGTGGCTGGGGAGAGGGAAGTCTGGGCTTCCCTGTTTAGGCTGCTGCCCCCGCGACCCGACCTCGTATAAGCGGAAGATGATGGATGGATGGTAAGAAAAGTTGTGTTGCATAATATTGTGAAACAAAACGCCAGATAATATGTCTGCTTAGGTTGATTGGCAACACTAAATGGTCCCTAGTGTGTGAATGTGAGTGTGAATGTTGTCTGTCTATCTGTGTTGGCCCTGCGATGAGGTGGCGACTTGTCCAGGGTGTACCCCGCCTTCCACCCGATTGTAGCTGAGATAGGCGCCAGCGCCCCCCGCAGCCCCAGAAAGGGAATAAGCGGCTGAAAATGGATGGATGGATGGATGGAATATGTCTGCTAATGGGTGCCATTTTGTGGTCCTTATACACACACCATAAAAACACTTGTCCCTCTGACTACAGTAGCCGTAATGCGTCAAGAATCCATCAAGCGCTGCAGCCTGAAAGTCATACTGAAACATTTTGACCG
This sequence comes from Nerophis ophidion, assembly GCF_033978795.1. Lineage (NCBI taxonomy): Eukaryota > Metazoa > Chordata > Actinopteri > Syngnathiformes > Syngnathidae > Nerophis > Nerophis ophidion. The sequence goes on from NC_084621.1 coordinate 68,132,267, forward strand.
ATTTTTGTGCGCTGTGAGTAATGTGCTTTATTTTCAATGGAACATTTAAAGTTTTGGTGTTGTTTACTGGCGTCATATTGCAATATACTCGTATCTCTTATGTGTGACTGCCATCTACTGGTCACCATGTACCAAATAAAATCGCTTCGAGCTCGATAAGCACAACCAGAATTATTCCTTACATTAGGCGCACCGGTTCATAAGGTGCACTGTCGATTATTGAGAAAACTAAATTATTTTAAGATAGAATACAGTATATATTCATTTTACAAAACAATTGTGACTACTGGGCAGCACGGTGGAAGAGGGGTTAGTGCGTCTGCCTCACAATACGAAGGTCCTGAATAGTCCTGCGCTCAATCCCGGGATCTGGATCTTTCTGTGTGGAGTTTGCATGTTCTCCCCGTGACAGCGTGGGTTCCCTCCAGGTACTCCGGCTTCCTCCCACTTCCGAAGACATGCACCTGGGGATAGGCCCCTCCCATTTCTAAAGACATGCACCTGGGGATAGGCCCCTCCCACTTCCAAAGACATGCACCTGGGGATAGGTTGATTGGCAACACTAAATGGTCCCTAGTGTGTGAATGTTGTCTGTCTATCTGTGTTGGTCCTGCGATGAGGTGGCGACTTGTCCAGGGTGTACCCCGCATTCCGCCCGATTGTAGCTGAGATAGCGTCCCCCGCGACCCCGAAGGGATTAAGCGGTGGAAAAGGGATGGAATTGTGACTACTAATTGTAGGTGTCACACATTGTTCGTCATGCTCATCATACTTCAGAGAAAAAATAAAAATCTGTGTCTCAATTCTCACTGCTTTATTGTTTTTCTTGATGAATTAACAAGAAAACATAAAATCCCTACTTCGCTTTTAGTAATAATATCCACTTCTGAGACTTGAGTAAGACCTCATTTCTCAGTGTGTGCATGTGTTTCATTGCAAAGGATTTGACTTGTGCCACTGGTCCAAACGCAGGACTTTATCGCTGCTGCCTGTGCAGATAACAAAGCAGAGTTGGGATTAAAGTCACGGAGGGGTCAGGGTCTCCCTTGTGAGAACCATCACAGTTGCCTCTGACATGCAATTTAAGGCACAAACATAGCACTCCTTTTCATTGTATTCGCCATCTAACTGTGTGTTTTGCTGGTGTGTGGATTCATGATCAGAGCAGCACTAAAATACAGGCTGACATTGTGTTAATGAGATGTTCGATCTATCGGACTATACGCCACTCTTTAAATCCTTTCATTTTCTCAAAAATCGACAGTGCGCTTTATAACCCGGTGCACCTAATGCATCAATAGGGGTGTAACGGTACACAAAAATGTTGGTTCGGTACGTACCTCGGTTTAGAGGTCACGGTTCGGTTCATTTTCGGTACAGTAAGAAAACAACAAAATATAAATGTTTTGGTTATTTATTTACCAAATTTGTAAACAATGGCTTTATCCTTTTAACATTGGGAACAGTATAATAATTCTGCCCACGTTAATCTGCCTCAAATTGTTGCTTTGATTAAATAAAATGAAAAAAAACTTTCTTCTACGTATAAAAAGTGCAACATTAAACAGTTTCCATTGAAACTGTTTAATGTCAACTCATCATGCTTAATTTATTACAGCATTTGGGAAGCCTGTAGTTGACTTTTATTAAGTAAATGTTGTATTTTTATCAACACGTGATAGCAGGGACCCTGCTATTCAAAACTAGGCTGCTAAATTACTAACGACTAATGTAACTATAGCTGAAAAAATAGTACAATTGCAATAGGAGAGACTATTCATCCCTAAACACAATGGAGTTCAATGAAATAACAGACAGACAGGACTTTGCTGCCCCTAAAACACGCACACACACACACACAAACACACACACACAGCAAAATGAGCTAACGTTACCTTAAAGCTAATTGGCCCTCACCTCAAGCCTATACTGTAAGCTAGCTGAGCTGCAGTTTAAGTTTCTAGAAGGTCAACGGGCTCATAGTGATGTTTGTAATAGTTGTGACTAGGAAGTGTTTTTAATAATTTGGGTAGAGTCTGCTGCTCCCCTGCTAAACGAATATCTCTGCTCGATGCTGAAGCATGGACTACATCGCTCTGAAGTCTGAATATGCACTGCTGATTGGCTGTTACATCGCTCTGAATACGCACTGCTGATTGGCTTTGTATGTAACCAATCAGATGGTTGTGTGGGCGGGACAATCCTTGCTGCTGAGACAGAGCCACAGAGGCAGAAAGCAGAGCAGCTTGTGAAGACTTCTGCTTCTAAACTCACTCGTTCGGTACGCCCGCGTGCCGAACCGAAACCCCCGTACCGAAACGGTTCAATACAAATACACGTACCTTTACACCCCTATGTATCAATTATGGTTGTGCTTACCGACCTCAAAGCAATTTTATTTGGTACATGGTGTAATTACAAGTGTGGACTGCAGGTTGAAGCCTGTTCAATAAATTTTGCAAGAAAGTACCCGTCAGAAAGCAACACAAAAACTTTTGATGTTTCATTGAAAATATAGAAACATTACACACTGTGACGTTTAGCTAGCATCGTGGTGCGGGTTGCGTTCTCTCGTGGATGCAGCGGAATGGAACACAGCGTTGAGGTAAGAATGATGATTTATTAAACTATAAAAACTAGACTAGAAACAGAAAACACTTGCACAAAGGCACTAAAGACAAAACGAACAGAACTAGCATGAGACCTAGAAAGAACGAAAGACGCTAGCATGTGAGCTAGGGAAATAAACAAATGAATAGCGTGGAAGCTAACTAGTACAAAAAGGTATTTACCACAAGCGGAGATAGCGACGTCACCTGTTGCATCAAAAGCAAATTTGTTTAGACTGCGAGGACGGATGAACAAAGAAGGCTCGCTCAAATAGATAGATTAATCAAAGAACAGGTGCGTGAGAAAAACTAAAGGCAGGTGACACAAATGGGTAGCTATGGAATCGCAACAGGAAGTGCCACCAGGAACTAAGGACATCAAATAACAAGACGATATACTAAAACAGAACCAAAACCAGAATATGCCATGATCTGAACAGCGGATCATGATACACACGGAGCACAAAAATCTTCCAAAATATTATAGTACGACTTTAATAAGCTACGCAGCTGCACCGTTTAATGGAAAGCGGAGCATTGTGGCTGCCATAATCACACGTACTGTGCTTCAACATACGGGCATTATTATAGTGTGTGTAAAATGGCACCTATTACAAGACACTATCTGGCATTTTGTTTCGCATTTTTATGCAAAACACTTTTCTTACCTTCTGGTACCTACAGATGTGTATTTGGGATCTGCATAAGTCCCAAAAATGTGCACGCATCCGCCATTGTCATGGTCCGACGCCATAGTCAATAAGCTTCTTCTTTTTCTCTATTCACTTGTTGTGGGGCATTCATCCTCCGCTGTTACCATTTCTTATATAAAGTAGCGTGGAGTTCTAACTTATATCTGTCAGTGGACTCCATATGGAAGCGCTAGAAACTACCGGTACAACATCAATCAATCAATCAATCAATCAATCAATGTTTACTTATATAGCCCTAAATCACTAGTGTCTCAAAGGGCTGCACAAACCACTACGACATCCTCGGTAGGCCCACATAAGGGCAAGGAAAACTCACACCCAGTGGGACGTCGGTGACAATGATGACTATGAGAACCTTGGAGAGGAGGAAAGCAATGGATGTCGAGCGGGTCTAACATGATACTGTGAAAGTTCAATCCATAATGGATCCAACACAGTCGCGAGAGTCCAGTCCAAAGCGGACCCAACACAGCAGCGAGAGTCCCGTTCACAGCGGAGCCAGCAGGAAACCATCCCAAGCGGAGGCGGATCAGCAGCGCAGAGATGTCCCCAGCCGATACACAGGCGAGCAGTACATGGCCACCGGATCGGACCGGACCCCCTCCACAAGGGAGAGTGGGACATAGGAGAAAAAGAAAAGAAATGGCAGATCAACTGGTCTAAAAAGGGAGTCTATTTAAAGGCTAGAGTATACAAATGAGTTTTAAGGTGAGACTTAAATGATTCTACTGAGGTAGCATCTCGAACTTTTACCGGGAGGACATTCCAGATTACTGGAGCACAAAATGAAAACGCTCTATAGCCCGCAGACTTTTTTTGGGCTTTGGGAATCACTAATAAGCCGGAGTCCTTTGAACGCAGATTTCTTGCCGGGACATATGGTACAATACAATCGGCAAGATAGGATGGAGCTAGACCGTGTAGTATTTTATACGTAAGTAGTAAAACCTTAAAGTCACATCTTAAGTGCACAGGAAGCCAGTGCAGGTGAGCCAGTATAGGTATATATGTATGTATATATGTATATAAAGGTATATACAGTATAGGTATATATGTATGTATATATGTATATAAAGGTATATACAGTATAGGTATATATGTATGTATATATGTATATAAAGGTATATACAGTACAGGCGTAATGTGGATCAAACTTTCTTGTTCTTGTCAAAAGTCTAGCAGCCGCATTTTGTACCAACTGTAATCTTTTAATGCTAGACATGGGGAAACCCGAAAATAATACGTTACAGTAATCGAGGACGAGCGTAACAAACGGCATGGATAATGATCTCAGCGTCTTTAGTGGACAGAATGGAGCGAATTTTAGCGATGTTACGGAGATGAAAGAAGGCCGTTTTAGTAACGCTTTTAATGTGTGACTCAAAGGAGGAGAGTTGGGTGGAAGATAACACCCAGATTCTTTACCGTGTCGATGATGGTGAAGAAGACGCTGCCAAAGTCGTGCCACGTACATAAGGACTGTTTACAAAACGGCGCCTCCTAAAGAGGCGGTCAGAAAGCGACTTGAAGATGATGTCGTGAGAGCGTCTTTGTTGAATATTATGGAATTTTCAGTTTTTGTGGACTCCGCCGTCTTTCTGATACTTAGGCTTTTTTACCTGTTGGAGCCTAGGATTTTCAGGGTTTGTCTATGCTTTTTTCTATGCGTTGTAACCCTTAGTCACACAACTTTTCTTTTTCTATGCGTCATAACTACCATGAATTGATTAACGTGGACCCCGACTTAAACAAGTTGAAAAACGTATTGGGGTGTTACCATTTAGTGGTCAACTGTACAGAATATGTACTGTACTGTGCAATCTACTAATAAAAGTATCAATCATCAATCAAAAAACCTCAATCACATGCTATTTTTCCTCTGTAATTCAAAACGTACTCACTGTAATCTGCGTTCCTTCCTCTTGTCCTCGGCATTTCCCGTCAATCCTCAGATCCCAGCCCGGGTGGAGAAAAGCATCTCCTCATGGAAGATGTGGTTGCCATGGTCTTCTGATTTTACACACCCAGCTAGAATCGTCAGACGTGTTGGAATCCGGCTCTAAGGACCAAGAAGAAGTCAGGTTCAAACACTGATGCCATCTATTAAACAGGTTTGAAGCAAGGAATCATACAGAGACAGAGTTAAATTTTTCTCAATTATGGAGAGACATTTTTTGGGTTGTACTCTAGTTACAGATCCAAACTACGCTCTTAAGTCTAGCCCACGTGCTTCCTCTATTTATTTGGGAGGTCCCTGGTTACATCACTGAAGCTGTCGCTGAGGGAACGGCGTAATCAAAGGACTCCGGCTTATTAGTGATTCCCAAAGCCCAAAAAAAAGTCTGCGGGCTATAGAGCGTTTTCCCGTTCGGGCTCCAGTACTCTGGAATGCCCTCCCGGTAACAGTTCGAGATGCCACCTCAGTAGAAGCATTTAAGTCTCACCTTAAAACTCATTTGTATACTCTAGCCTTTAAATAGACTCCCTTTTTAGACCAGTTGATCTGCCGTTTCTTTTCTTTTTCTTCTATGTCCCACTCTCCCTTGTGGAGGGGGTCCGGTCCAATCCGGTGGCCATGTACTGCTTGCCTGTGTATCGGCTGGGGACATCTGCGCTGCTGATCCGCCTCCGCTTGGGATGGTTTCCTGCTGGCTCCGCTGTGAACGGGACTCTCGCTGCTGTGTTGGATCCGCTTTGGACTGGACTCTCGCGACTGTGTTGGATCCATTATGGATTGAACTTTCACAGTATCATGTTAGACCCCGCTCGACATCCATTGCTTTCCTCCTCTCCAAGGTTCTCATAGTCATCATTGTCACCGACGTCCCACTGGGTGTGAGTTTTCCTTGCCCTTATGTGGGCCTACCGAGGATGTCGTGGTGGTTTGTGCAGCCCTTTGAGACACTAGTGATTTAGGGCTATATAAGTAAACATTGATTGATTGATTGATTGATAATCTTGACAGCTCCAGTTAGACACAATATATGATTATACAAAAATGCAAATGTGCTGACAGTCGTGATATTGCTCTGTCTCTGCTTTGTCTGCGTCACGACGGTGTTCGGCTTTGACAGTCAGCAGGCCGTTCCTGGACACAGACACTGATACGAGGGGGCTTCCAATCTTTGGATTTGCAAGTTGTCTCTTTGCACAGATAGAGAACTACTACTTCAACACAATTGATAATAACAATAGCAACAGCCCTTAAGCATAAAAAATGTGCGATCATTTATACATAATTATTCTAACAGTCTTAAACGACCATGTGGACAAGGATAAGGTTAGGTTAGGTAGGATTTACCCTGGATAACCTTACCTTTGTATAGAAAGGGGCCTTATACACCCTCATTCTAACGGTGCCCTGCAGGGCACTTCCCCATGTGGTCCATATCTAAAAGGGCTCCTGGTTGTCAGTCAGAAAGGGGGCGAGGTTGTTTTTCGTCCGCCGTTCGGCTTTTCTTCTCCCGCATCCAGCAAGCAGCTCATTAAACGGCATGCAAAGTGACATTTCAACCCCACTCCTCGCTCTTGTTTCACATCATTAGGAGTCAGCGCCGGGCTCAAAGGTAAGCAGGCTCACTCTTTGAGGGAGACGCTACGCCTGGCAGCTGGGTGGTTTTGATGAGCTCGTCACTCCCTCACCCCAAACATGTCTCATTAGTGGTTCGTCCTAAACACCTACCTGCACCCCCCAAAACCTCCCCCAGCACCTCCAAGCCACACATGCACATCTACTTTTCCCTTTCTATTTGTTCCTCCCGCCCATCCTTCATCTCCCTGTCTGCACCGCGCCCCCCCCCCCCCCCCCCCCCATCCACTTTTCCAGCACTAATTAGCTGGCTTCTCCCTCTTCTGTGCTTCCCGAGTCACATCTCAAAGGGAGGTGGATATTATTTTTCTTTAACCCAAAGGCCAACTTAATCAGCTGAATTAATGACTTTATTACCAGTTAGGCTCCGGGCCATGCAAGGCCTTTTTCTCCGGTGCCCACTGCGCCTCCCTTAGTCGCTCACTTCGTTCACCCCCTGCAGTGTTGCATGACAAAAATAGAAAGAAAATAGCAAGAAATTCAAAGGAATATAATGGATGATGTGATATGGAATTACAGGTGCGGCCTAATTACAATGTTGACAATTAGTTCCGAATGGTAAGAAGCTTGTGAAGTTGTTTTCATGAATAAAAAAAATTTAAAAAATCAATTAAATATTGATGCCGTATTGTCACAACACTAAGATTGTGTCAGATGGACTAAATTGAATAAGATAAATACATATATGAATTAGCATTTGAAATATCAGTTGTTTCATTGGGTATATTAAAATGACTGAGACAATTTGTCATGTATTCAGTCAGTTAAACCAGCAATGATTAACTTGACAAAGCCAGAAAAATGTATTAATAATGATGTGACTTAGACTCTTGCAACACTTATTTTGCAAACTACATTAACAAATATAAATATATATATATTTTTTTTTAAAATCAATTAATACGATTGGTATAAAAGAAAACAACAAAAGAAGCAATCATGTTCCTAAATATACAGTTGTGATCAAAACTATTCAACCCCCTAGTTCCATGCATCTTTAGTACTTAGTAGAACACCCTTTGGCAGTAATGACATCCTTCAAAGGTGATACATAAGCGGACACAAGCTTCTTTCAACCATCTACAGGTATTTTAGCCCATTCCTCTTGGGCAAAGGCCTGCAGTTCATTCATATTCTTGGGCTTGTGTGCTGCAACTGCCTTTTTCAACTCCCACCACAGCTTTTCTAGAGGATTTAGGTCTGGCGACTGTGAAGGCCACTCCAGAGTCTTCCAGCCCTTCTTCTGCAACCACTCTGATGTTGATTTGGAGCTATGCTTGGGATCCTTGTCCTGTTGGAAGGTCCAACGTCTCCCAAGCCTCAGCTTCGTCACTGACTTCATGACATTTGCAGCTAATATATCCTGCTAGGAAATAGAATTCATAATGCCTTGAATGCGCTGGAGATTCCCGGTACCTGAGGCAGAGAAACAGCCCCAGAGCATGATTGACCCCCCCACCATGCTTAACAGTAGGCAAGGTGTTCTCCCCTCTTTGTAAGCTTCATTTTTTCTCCTCCAGACATAATGTTGATTCATAGGCCCAAAGAGTTCCAGTTTTGTCTCATCACTCTATAGAACAGTTTCTCAAAACCTTTGGGGTTTGTCCAGATGATTTGTGTGGGGGTTGAATAATTTTGATCACAACTGTAAACATCCCAATGACACTGCAAACATGTATTCTTAGTGATCTGCATCAATTTAGTATCAATCAATCAATCAATGTTTACTTATATAGCCCTAAATCACTAGTGTCTCAAAGGGCTGCACAAACCACCACGACATCCTCGGTAGGCCCACATAAGGGCAAGGAAAACTCACACCCAGTGGGACATCGGTGACAATAATGATCCAGTGGGACGTCTGTGACAATAATGATTATGAGAACCTTGGAGGGGAGGAAAGCAATGGATGTCGAGCGGGTCTAACATGATACTGTGAAAGTTCAATCCACAATGGATCCAACATAGTCGCGAGAGTCCAGTCCAAAGCAGGTCCAACTCAGCAGCGAGAGTCCCGTTCACAGCGGAGCCAGCAGGAAACCATCCCAAGCGGAGGCGGATCAGCAGCGCAGAGATGTCGAGGCGGATCAGCAGCGCAGAGATGTCCCCAGCCGATACACAGGCAAGCAGTACATGGCCACCGGATCGGACCGGACCCCCTCCACAGGGGAGAGTGGGACATAGAAGAAAAAGAAAAGAAACAGCAGATCAACTGGTCTAAAAAGGGAGTCTATTTAAAGGCTACAGTATACAAATGAGTTTTAAGGTGAGACTTAAATGCTTCTACTGAGGTGGCATCTCGAACTGTTACCGGGAGGGCATTCCAGAGTACTGGAGCCCGAACGGAAAACGCTCTATAGCCCGCAGACTTTTTTTGGGCTTTGGGAATCACTAATAAGCCGGAGTCCTTTGAACGCAGATTTCTTGCCGGGACATATGGTACAATACAATCGGCAAGATAGGATGGAGCTAGACCGTGTAGTATTTTATACGTAAGTAGTAAAACCTTAAAGTCACATCTTAAGTGCACAGGAAGCCAGTGCAGGTGAGCCAGTACAGGTATATATGTATGTATATATGTATATAAAGGTATATACAGTACAGGCGTAATGTGATCAAACTTTCTTGTTCTTGTCAAAAGTCTAGCAGCCGCATTTTGTACCAACTGTAATCTTTTAATGCTAGACATGGGGAGACCCGAAAATAATACGTTACAGTAATCGAGACGAGACGTAACAAACGCATGGATAATGATCTCAGCGTCTTTAGTGGACAGAATGGAGCGAATTTTAGCGATATTACGGAGTAACGTGTCATCAAAAAGTAAAAATGTATTCCTTTCAATATGCATCATATTGAAAAGGGTAATATTGAAAAAAAAACATATATGTTGATAGTTGAACTGATACTGACTGGCATACATAAGCTATGGCGATGATATCAGTAGAAAAAAACTGCATTCAGTTTAGATAACAATGAGTCATTTATTGCAATATGGCATCCATTGTTTACATTTGTTCTAACAATTAAATGAACCTAAAATATAACTTATTTTTTATCTTTGGGGAAAATATTGGACAAAATGTGTTGTCAAGTTTATGAGATGCGATGCAAGTGTAAGCCACTGTGACACTACTGTTTATTTTTTATAAATGGCTGTGATGATAATGTCAAGGGATTTCTAATCACTGCTATGTTGGAATTCTCATTAATATTAATACTGTTGTTGATATTATTCATTTTTGTTTGACTACTTGTGGATTGTTTTGTGTCATGTTTTGTGTGTCCTCTCAATTGCTCTGTTGATTGCTATTCTGAATGTTGTCGGATTTGGTTTTGGAATTGTATTATTATGGTGTTAATGTGTATTATTTTGTTGGACTGATTAATAAAAAATAAATAAAAACAATAGAAATTAAGATTAGGATAAACCAGTGTTTCTAAAATAGTGGTAGCAGCAGGGGAGATCTTTTATTATTTGTGTGTATTGTTATTATTATATTGTACTAAAGACGCCGAGATCATTATCCATGCGTTTGTTACGTCTCGTCTCGATTACTGTAACGTATTATTTTCGGGTCTCCCCATGTCTAGCATTAAAAGATTACAGTTGGTACAAAATGCGGCTGCTAGACTTTTGACAAGAACAAGAAAGTTTGATCACATTACGCCTGTACTGTATATACCTTTATATACATATATACATACATATATACCTATACTGTATATACCTTTATATACATATATACATACATATATACCTATACTGTGTATACCTTTATATACATATATACATACATATATACCTATACTGTATATACCTTTATATACATATATACATACATATATACCTATACTGTATATACCTTTATATACATATATACATACATATATACCTATACTGTATATACCTTTATATACATATATACATACATATATACCTATACTGTATATACCTTTATATACATATATACATACATATATACCTATACTGGCTCACCTGCACTGGCTTCCTGTGCACTTAAGATGTGACTTTAAGGTTTTACTACTTACGTATAAAATACTACACGGTCTAGCTCCATCCTATCTTGCCGATTGTATTGTACCATATGTCCCGGCAAGAAATCTGTTCAAAAGACTCCGGCTTATTAGTGATTCCTAGAACCCAAAAAAAGTCTGCGGGCTATAGAGCGTTTTCCGTTCGGGCTCCAGTACTCTGGAATGCCCTCCCGGTAACAGTTCGAGATGCCACCTCAGTAGAAGCATTTAAGTCTCACCTTAAAACTCATTTGTATACTCTAGCCTTTAAATAGACTCCCTTTTTAGACCAGTTGATCTGCCGTTTCTTTTCTTTTTCTTCTATGTCCCACTCTCCCTTGTGGAGGGGGTCCGGTCCGATCCGGTGGCCATGTACTGCTCGCCTGTGTATCGGCTGGGGACATCCCTGCGCTGCTGATCCGCCTCCGCTTGGGATGGTTTCCTGCTGGCTCCGCTGTGAACGGGACTCTCGCTGCTGTGTTGGATCCGCTTTGGACTGGACTCTCGCGACTGTGTTGGATCCATTATGGATTGAACTTTCACAGTATCATGTTAGACCCGCTCGACATCCATTGCTTTCCTCCTCTCCAAGGTTCTCATAGTCATCATTGTCACCGACGTCCCACTGGGTGTGAGTTTTCCTTGCCCTTATGTGGGCCTACCGAGGATGTCGTAGTGGTTTGTGCAGCCCTTTGAGACACTAGTGATTTAGGGCTATATAAGTAAACATTGATTGATGATTGATTGAACTGAGACACTTCATTCACAGAGGCATTGCAAGTTGGATTTGTGGACAGGAGTTAGTGGCCAAAAATTTTACATGGTCAATAAAGTCTATGTTTGTTGCAATCTCATTTAAATCATGAGTTACACTGCAAAAACTGAAATCTAAGTAAAATGAAATATCTCAAATAAGGGTGATATTTACTTATTTTCTGTCCGGTAAGATAATTCTTCTCACTAAGCAGATTTTATGTTAGAGTCTTTTACTTGTTTTAAGGGTTTTGCTCCTAAATGATCTCAGTAAGATACTCCAGCTTGTTTCCGACATTTTATGACCTATTTTGAGTAAAATATGCTTGAAACTATTTTTGTCCAAGTGTCCAAAACACAGCCAGCAATGGTGCACAGGAAGGCGGGGAAGAAGAAGGGGGAAAAGGCGGCCAAAATGTTCAAAAGTCCCAATTGTGTCCAAAATACCTCCAGTCCCACGAGTCCCGCCGCCGGCCACACAAATCCCGGGATACCAAAAATGTCCAAAACGCACCCAGCAGAGTCCCACGGGAAGTAGGGGGGGAAAATGAGAAAAGTGGGCAAAAGTCCCCCAAAAATTTCTAAATACCTACCCAGGTTCGAGTCCCAACCGGGTTCGAGTTTGAGTGCACACTCGAACCCGGGTGGGACTTTTGAACATTTTCTGTCCGGTAAGATAATTCTTCTCATTAAGTAGATTTTATGTTAGAGTCTTTTACTTGTTTTAAGGGTTTTGCTCCTAAATGATCTCAGTAAGATACTCCAGCTTGTTTCCGACATTTTATGACCTATTTTGAGTAAAATATGCTTGAAATTATTTTTGTCCAAGTGTCCAAAACACAGCCAGCAATGGTGCACAGGAAGGCGGGGAAGAAGAGGGGGGAAAAGGCGGCCAAAATGTTCAAAAGTCCCAATTGTGTCCAAAATACCTCCAGTCCCACGAGTCCCGCCGCCGGCCACACAAATCCCGGGATACCAAAAATGTCCAAAACGCACCCAGCAGAGTCCCACGGGAAGTAGGGGGGGAAAATGAGAAAAGTCGGCAAAAGTCCCCCAAAATTTTCTAAATACCTACCCAGGTTCGAGTCCCAACCGGGTTCGAGTGTGCACTCAAACTCGAACCCGGTTGGGACTCGAACCTGGGTAGGTATTTACAAAATTTTGGAGGACTTTTGCCGACTTTTCTAATTTTTCCCCCCACCTTCCCGTGGGACTTTGCTTGGCGCATTCTGGACATTTTGGGCATCCCGGCCGGCGGCGGAACTTGTGGGACTCGAACCTGTGTAGGTATTTTGAACATTTTTTGGACTTATGCTGACTTTTCCAACTTTCACCCCCCCCCTCCCCCTGGGACTTGGCTGGGTGTGTTATGGACATCTTGGGCATCCCGGGACTTGCGCGGCCATACATAAGATTTTATGTTAGAGTGTTTTACTTGTTTTAAGTGTTTAGGTCCTAAAAGATCTCAGTAAGATATTACAGCTTGTAGCTGAGATTTGATGACCTATATTGAGTAAAACATGCTTGAAAGGAGAATATCAAATGTTGTAAAGCTGTGTCATCAACACTCACAAGTATAAAACAACTTTTTAAAGTAAGAATTTCTTATTTCAAGAATGTAAAACAAAATCATGACTTTGACACAATTGTTTCTCATATTAAAACACATGACAGCCAAATAGACGTTGCTGTTTTATTTTCAATGAAACAATAGAAAGTACGTACTCATATAGTAGTACACTTGTTAGTGAGAATATACTTATTTTAAGGTATTTTTGGCTTCATTGAAGTAAGCTAATTTTACTTGTTTTGGAAAGTCTTGACAAGCCAAATTTTCAACCTATCCCCAGGTGCATGTCTTTGGAAGTGGGAGGAAGCCGGAGTACCCGGAGGGAACCCACGCAGTCACGGGGAGAACATGCAAACTCCACACAGAAAGATCCCGAGCCTGGATTTGAACCCAGGACTGCAGGACCTTCGTATTGTGAGGCAGACGCACTAACCCCTGCTCCACCGTGAAGCCTCACGCCCACTAATAGAACACACAATTTTATGGATTGCAAATGCTGTTTAGCACGTGGTATTTGGATCTTATTAATCAGGCCCGTAGTGTTTCAAGTTATTTTCTTCCTTTAAAAAATAGTTTGTTGCATTCACTATGTGATCCGGGCAGTCTACATTTATTATGTGAAGGGGAGCACATCTGAGGTCCTCTCCAAGGTTTCTCATTGTCCCATTGGGTTGAGTTTTTCCTTGCCCTGATGTAGGATCTGAACCGAGGATGTCGTTGTGGCTCGTGCAGCCCTTTGAGACACTATATAAATAAACATTGATTGATTGATGGAAGGATGTGTTCATGTCCTCTTTTAAGTTAACATACGGTATTTAGTCAAACGTGTGACAATGCTCACAGAATGTTGTTTAGTTGTTGCATAACTGCGGCCCAAAAGTAGCAGCGGGGTACATCACCACCGTCACAAGTGCAATACTTGTGAAATGCAGATTAATTCTCTCAATGAAAAGCATTAATTAGATGAAAGGGATCCTGTGTAATACAAAACCCAAAACCAGTGAAGTTGGCACGTTACCGTGAATTGATTAACGTGGACCCAGACTTAAACAAGTTGAAAAACTTATTCGGGTGTTGCCATTTAGTGGTCAATTGTACGGAATATGTGCTGATAAAAGTATAAATCCATCAATCAATCAATTGTATACATTATTAATGGAAACAGAATAAAATTATTTGCTAATCCTTTTCAACCTATATTCAATTGAATCGACTGCAAAGACAAGATACTTTACGTTGGAACTAGAAAACTTTGTTATTTTTTGCAAATATTGGCTCAATTGGAATTTGATGCATGCAACATGTTGCAAAAAAGCTGGCACAAGTGACAAAAAGACTCAGAAAGTTGAGGAATGCTTATCAAACACCTATGTGGAACATCCGACAGGTGGATAGGCTAATTGGGAAAAGGTGGGTGCCATGATTGGGTATAAAAGCAGCTTCCATGAAATGCTCAGTCATTCACAAACAAGGATGGGGCGAGGGTCACCGCTTTGTGTACAAATGCATGAGCAAATTGTTTAAGAACAACAGTTCTCAAGCAGCTATAGCAAGGAATTTAGGGATTTCACCATCTACAGTCCGTAATATATTCAAAAGTTTCAGAGAATCTGGAGAAATCACTGCATGTAAGTGGCATGCCCGTTACCTTCGATCCCTCAGGCGGTACTGCATCAAAAAGCGACATCAGTGTGTAAAGGATATCACCACATGGGCTCTGGAACATTTCAGAAAACCACTGTCAGTAACTACAGTTGGTCACTACAACTGTAAGTGCAAGTTAAAACTCTACTATGCGATGCGAAAGCTATTTATCAACAACACCCAGAAACACTGGGCTCGAGCTCATCTAAGATGGACTGATGCAAAGTGTTCTGCGGTTTGGCAAGTCTACATTTCAAATTGTTTTCGGAAACTGTGGATGTTTTGTCCTCCGGAACAAGGAGGAAAAAAAAACATCTGGATTGTTATAGGCGCAAAGTTGAAAAGTCAGCATGTGTGATGGTATGGGGGTGTATTAGTGCCCAAGGCATGGGTAACTTACACATCTGTGAAGGCACCATTAATGCTGAAAGGAACATATAGGTTTTGGAGCAACCTATGTTGCCGTCCAAGCAACGTTATCATGGACGCCCCTGCTTATTTCAGCGAGACAATGCAAAGCCACGTGTTACAACAGCGTGGCTTCATAGTAAAAGAGTGCGGGTACTAGCCTGGCCATTGAAAATGTGTGACTTAATATGAAGCCTAAAATACTACAACGGAGACCTCGGACTGTTGAACGACTTAAGCTGTACATCAAGCACGAATGGGAAAGAATTCCACTTAAAAAAATGGTCTCCTGAGTTCCCGAACATTTACTGAGTGTTGTTAAAAGGAAAGGCCGTACAAAACAGTGGTAAAAATGCCCCTGTGCCAACTTTTTTGGAATTTTGTTGCTGCCATTAAATTCTTAGTTAATGATTTTTTAGGAAAAAAAAAGTTTCTCAGTTGGAACATTAAATATCTTGTCTTTGCAGTCTATTCAATTGAATATAAGTTGAAAAGGATTTGCAAATTATTGTATTCTATAAATGTGCTTTATGTACGCTACATGGACAAAATGACAGAAAGTGAAAGTGTAAAAAAGAACTGTAATTGCACCCCCCCCCCCCACTCCATGCATGCCAGCAGCACCGTTGGGTTTGGGATTCAAGGTGTGAGTGATGGGTTTGATACCAACCAAACTCTCTGCTTCACATTTGATCCCACAGGCCCTATTAGTCGATTACACCTCAGCTCTGCTGATTTATACAAGCTGAAAACATACCCGAGTCCCCCGCATCAAACACTTCCTGAGATGTATCCTTCCTGTGGAGCTAAGGTGTGTGTGTGTGTGTGTGTGTGTGTGTGTGTGTGTGTGTGTGTGTGTGTGTGTGTGTGTGTGTGTGTGTGTGTGTGTGTGTGTGTGTGTGTGTGTGTGTTGTGACTAATTCAGGAGAAGGCAAATTATTCAGTACCTTGCCGTTTCTCTCTTCCGGCCTGCAAACTCATTATTGTTTGGGGAAAGACGGAATTGCTAATTAAAAAATTGACATTTTTAATTCATGCTTATTAAAGCTTGGATTGTCGCATCAACAATATTGCCCTGAACCTCTTGAGCTTATACAGCACACGTGTCAAACTCAAGGCCTGAGGGCCACATTTTTTACTGGACCCAATGTGTCACTAAAGTACCTTATATTCTCTTACTAGTTGACAGAAAAATGTATATGTACAGCATGAAATTGCATGCCTTTTTAAAATGTAATGTTATCCTATATTGCAGCAAATGTTGTATTATCAAGTGATCATACTTTTTTGTCAAAATAAAAATAAATATTTAAATATCTGTTTGATCTATGATTTCAAAGCAAGTTATCTATCAAAATTGTACACTGTAAAAATACATTTTCCAGTGTTTTTACAGAATATTACCATAGATTTAAAAAATATATATCCACTGTTTTTTTTTACGGTAAAACTCTGCTATGCAAAGCGAAAGCCATTTATCAACAACACCCAGAAACGCCGCAGGCTTCGCTGGGCCCGAGCGACTGAGCGGCCATTGTTTAACTGTGAAATCTACCGTTGTTGCTTTTACGATATCTATCCATCCATTTTCTACCGCTTATTCCCTTTTGGGGTCACGTGGGGCGCTGGCGCCTATCTCAGCTACAATCGGGCGGAAGGCGGGGTACACCCTGGACAAGTCGCCACCTCATCGCAGGGCCAACACAGATAGACAGACAACATTCACACACTAGGGCCCATTTAGTGTTGCCAATCAACCTATCCCCAGGTGCATGTCTTTGGAAGTGGGAGGAAGCCGGAGTACCCGGAGGGAACCCACGCAGTCACGGGGAGAACATGCAAACTCCACACAGAAAGATCCCGGGCCTGGATTTGAACCCAGAACTGCAGGACCTTCGTATTGTGAGGCAGACGCACTAACCCCTCTGCCACCGTGAAGCCGCTTTTACGATATATTACTGCGAATAGGAAAAAAAAACAATACCACATTTTTTTAATGGTAAAAAACTGGCAGCTTAGTTGCCAGGGTAAAAAAAAAAATCCCAGTGGTACTGTTTTTCTATTTAGAGTAATATGTTAAAAAAAAAACAGCAGACATTTTACAGTACAATTCTGGCGACTAATCTGTCATTGTGTCCTGTAAAAACTAGGGGTGGGCAAATTAATGCGTTAATTACGCGTTAACTCATCAATCTATTAACGCTGACAATTATTTTATCGCACATTTGCGTATGTTGTTTACATGCTTTTATTTTGTTAACGCCTTTTCTTAAAAAGATGGCGTCGCCCGGATGGGCTTCAGCGTGGAGGGGCTCTTGGTAAAGATGGAACATTTGGCAAAAATACCGGACAATTCTGCAAATGTCATGGCTGGCTTACAGCGTGGTCACTCCGGGATCACTTACGACCGCCAGACAATTCTGGATGTGGATAGATCGGGCCGTTTTGGACTGAATGAGGCGTGCTTGCTAGAGCGGCTAGCTAGCATGGGAATACTTTGCCGGCTACATCCAGCGGCCTGTGAAGCAGCGGAGTATATGTGTTGTCTGTCTATTTATGAATAATGCAGACCAGGAGTGTTGGCTGACTTCTTAACGTTTACTTTCAGAGCGTGCATATCACAACATACAAGATGCCGTCATGGCGACACAACCTATACATGCTCCTCACTCCTGTTGCATGCTGGGTAGGGTAGTTCTTTTTTTCCCTGGCTCATAACATCACAATATAGTACCATGTATATGATGCCTTCAGTTTATCAAAGCACCAAGCAAACAATCGGAAAATTCCCATCATATCAATTCCTAGATATGGTCATAATTATTTTAAGTGCACTACGCAGAATAAACACAACATTATTAATATTGCTACTACGGATAATTTAATCAAAAATTCCCTAAAACAGCCCACTACCTATAATATAGGATTTTTAAACATAAGATCCCTGATAAAAAAAATGTTTGTGCTGTTACCTCAGAAATTGCCTGTTCAGATGTTATGATTGTGGCTCAGAGATTTGTATGTAGATTATATTTATTTTCCATAACAAACAGGATAACTTAAATACCCTGGCAGTGGCAATAAGCTTAAATGTTTGTATTTACATTTTTGGAGTTGATTTTCATCAAATATGCTATTTAACTGCTACTGTTTAACAAGGACTGATTTAAATTGTGTTTGCACAACAAATGTTTTGGCGCTTTTGTTCATGTGGGAGAATATTCCAATAAAGGTGCACTACACACTACTTTTGAATTCATTATTGGGCTTTGCGTATACAATGCAGTTAATCGCGATTAATCGGAGAAATAGTGCGATTAACTTCGATTAAAAATTTTAATCGTTGCCAAGCCCTAGTAAAAACACATCCATCCATTTTCTACCACTTATTCATTTTGGGGTTGCTGGGGGCGCTGGAGCCTATGTCAGCTAATAGAAACACAGAGGTACGTTTTTTTCAATTTAAAGTAATGTTAAAAAACAGCATACATTTTACAGTAAAATTCTGGCGACTACGCCATTTCGTCCCATAAAATTACAGTGGTACTGTTTTTCAATGTACCTTAAAATTGTTGTAAAACAACAAAAAACACTAAAGTATTTTTACAGTAAAATTTTGGTGATAGAGTTGCCAGTTTTTTCCCGTAAGATATAGTTTTGTTTTGACAGGGTACATTAAAAAAAATCAAATGCAAAGGCTGTTACAAGCAGCCCTCTGAGGACTGTGATGTGGCCTTCAATAAAAACTAATTTGACACCCCTGCTATATAGTGTAGTGTTTGTTATATGCTAATCATTACTACACCATCATACTATACATCAACGTTACTCAACAAACGTCAACAAGCACAGAAAAATCAATTTTTTTAAAATCCACTTCTAAACCGGCATATTAAGGCTGTACAGTGCAAGCATTTCACTCGCACACACGCCCAAAAATATACAAATAAAAAGATGGCACACGTGCGAATACGGATTTCAATTCTTTGTTATACGCATTTTGCTATTAGAATACATCCATACAAAGCTCAAATGAGAGAAAGATTTGGGGAAACCATACAGGTGCTACATCAACCCTCAGCGCAGACGTGATCACATGTACACAGACTTTATCACCGTTCTCGTCACATGCTTGTTTAGCTGCTACAATCCAAGCTGCAGGTATATGCAGGTACGAAAGATGTTGAAAATGTTTATTTACATACCTTAATTTTTTCCAAGTGGTGCCTGTAACACAGCAGTAAAACGTCTGATCAAACAAAACAGAAGACATCGTCAGGGACCCAATAGCTATGGAAGCTCGCTCGCCAATCGGTAAACAAACTCGATAACTCTATGGTGACATTTTGGTAAATTTATGATACTGAAACAATACAAAAATAATACCATTTGCTAATGTTAACAACGCTAACTTGATTACATTACCAGTACATGTACAAATATGCATGTAAACACAAGTACAGATATCACACATGGGACGTTTAGCAAGTATGAATTGTTTTAGTTATATTGTAAAACTTACCAACGTTGCTTGGAGTGATGAATAACTTCCAGTTAGAACAGGGGTGCCCATTACGTCGATGGCGAGCTACCAGTCGACCGCGGGGGGTGTGTCAGTCGATCTCCAGCCAGGCTTTTAAAAAAAATAGACCTAAAAATGAGTGATCATCAATCTTCACCAAGACGTCACTTAAATGACATTCACGGTACCGGAGGGTCTTGTGAGATGACGCTGGCTGCTGCAAGATCATTGTTATGAAAATATGACCGAGAGGAAGTCGAGAAACACTTTTTATTTCAACAGACTCTCGCGCCGTACCTTCCGTCAAAACTCTAAAGGCCGACTGCACATTTCCTATCTTCACAATAAAAGCCCTGCTTCATGCTGCCTGCGCTAACTAAATACAGAGTCTCGGAAAACTGGCGTGCACAAGCGATCCCTCAGAAAGCTGGCGTGCACATCACTTGTGCACGCCAGCTTTCTGAGACTCTTATTTTGTTAGCGCAGGCAGCATGAAGCAGGGCTTTTATTGTGAAGATAGGAAATGTGCAGTCGGCCTTTAGAGTTTTGACGGAAGGGACGGCGCGAAAGTCTGTTGAAATAAAAAGTGTTTCTCGCCTTCCTCTCTGTCATTTTTTCATAATAATGAACTGGCAGCAGCCAGCGTCATCTCACAAGACCCTCGGGTGCCGTGAATGTCAATCAAGCAAGCTACGGAATTTGCCGCCAATGTTTTTCTTGTAAAGTGTATGGAAGCTGGATGAATTAGATGCCAAAAACCAACCACTTTCATGTGGTATTGTACAGAAAGGACAACTTTTTTTCTCCTCCATTTGAAAATGTGGGCGTTATCATCATTACTGTCTGATTCCAATCAATGCAAGTCATCAGAATCAGGTAATACACCAACTTATATTCTTGTCTTTGTGAAAGAAAGACATCTATATGTGTTACACATGCTTGTATTATCATTAAACACATTTAACTTGTTTACAAAAATGTCTCTTTCATAAATAAATAAATATAAATGATATATATAAATGAGGTAGATCCCCTCGAGTTGGTCAATTGAAAAGTAGCTCGCCTGCAGAAAAAGTGTGGGCACCCCTGAGTTAGAGAGTCCGCCCTGAAACTGGAAGTGAATTGTGAAGTGAAGTGAATTATATTTATATAGCGCTTTTTCTCAAGTGACTCAAAGCGCTTTACATAGTGACACCCAATATCGAAGTTACATTTAAACCAGTGTGGGTGGCACTGGGAGCAGGTGGGTAAAGTGTCTTGCCCAAGGACACAACGGCAGTAACTAGGAAGGCACAGGCGGGAATCGAACCTGCAACCCTCAAGTTGCTGGCACAGCCACTCTACCAACCGAGCTATGCCGCCCCCAAGGAAGGTTGTGAGTTCTACCAAAGACTATAAAAATGGGACCCATTGCCTCCCTGCTTGGCACTCAAGGGTTGGAATTGGGTGTTAAATCAGCAAAATGATTGCCAAGTGCGGCCACTGTGGAGCGCGGATTGACACACCTGCCTCCGTTTTGGGATTAGGACACTCACCTGTTGACAATCACCACCTAAAGGGCTTTATATGCCATCTGAAATGGCGCTGGGGCACTACTGAGCGCACACCTCAATGAATTACTATGTGTGTAACTACTCAGTTGAACTATCATCATACTCAGTGGCCTCATGGTTAGAGTGTCCGCCCTGAGATCGGTAGGTTGTGAGTTCAAACCCCGGCCGAGTCATACCAAAGACTATAACAATGGGACCCATTACCTCCCTGCTTGGCATTCAGCATCAAGGGTTGGAATTGGGGGTTAAATCACCAAATTGATTCCAAAGCGTGGCCACCGCTGCTGCTCACTGCTCCCCTCACCTCCCAGGGGGTGGACATGGGGACGGATCAAATGCAGAGGATAATTTCACCACACCTGGTGCGTGTGAGACTATCATTGGGACGTTAACTTAAAACGGAAGTATATTTTCCACCTGCAGTGAGCAAACTTGTCCAAAAGAAAGTGCAGCAGCACAAACCAATAACACACATTTTCAGTGTCCCTGCAGGTGTTCTAGGAAAACTTTTTTTTTTTTTTAATACAAAACATCATGACCGTGAGCGAAAAAAATACATAAATTAGCTGCACCATTTTATAAGCTGTAGGATACTAAGCGTGGGGGGAAAAGTGAAGGCTTTTAATTTGAAAAATAATTACAAAGGGGCTGTTTGCAACTTGCTCTGTTACATATTTGTCAGACTTAGCCCTGTCTTGGTTTAACTCTTATCTTACTGATAGGATGCAGTGTGTCTCCCATAACAATGTGACCTCGGACTACGTTAAGGTAACGTGTGGAGTTCCCCAGGGTTCGGTCCTTGGCCCTGCACCCTTCAGCATCTACATGCTGCCGCTAGGTGACATCATACGCAAATACGGTGTTAGCTTTCACTGTTATGCTGATGACACCCAACTCTACATGCCCCTAAAGCTGACCAACACGCCGGATTGTAGTCAGCTGGAGGCGTGTCTTAATGAAATTAAACAATGGATGTCCGCTAACTTTTTGCAGCTCAACGCCAAAAAAAACGGAAATGCTGATTATCGGTCCTGCTAGACACCGACCTCTATTTAATAATACAACTCTAACATTTGACAACCAAACAATTAAACAAGGCGACACGGTAAAGAATCTGGGTATTATCTTCGACCCAACTCTCTCCTTTGAGGCACACATTAAAAGCGTTACTAAAACGGCCTTCTTTCATCTCCGTAATATCGCTAAAATTCGCTCCATTTTGTCCACCAGCGACGCTGAGATCATTATCCATGCGTTTGTTACGTCTCGTCTCGATTACTGTAACGTATTATTTTCGGGTCTCCCCATGTCTAGCATTAAAAGATTACAGTTGGTACAAAATGCGGCTGCTAGACTTTTGACAAGAACAAGAAAGTTTGATCACATTACACCTGTACTGGCTCACCTGCACTGGCTTCCTGTGCACTTAAGATGTGACTTTAAGGTTTTACTACTTACGTTTAAAATACTACACGGTCTAGCTCCATCCTATCTTGCCGATTGTATTGTACCATATGTCCCGGCAAGAAATCTGCGTTCAAAAGACTCCGGCTTATTAGTGATTCCTAGAGCTCAAAAAAAGTCTGCGGGCTATCGAGCGTTTTCCGTTCGGGCTCCAGTACTCTGGAATGCCCTCCCGGTAACAGTTCGAGATGCCACCTCATTAGAAGCATTTAAGTCTCACCTTAAAACTCATTTGTATACTCAAGCCTTTAAATAGACTCCCGTTTTAGACCAGTTGATCTGCCGTTTCTTTTCTTTTTCTTCTATGTCCCACTCTCCCTTGTGGAGGGGGTCCGGTCCGATCCGGTGGCCATGTACTGCTTGCCTGTGTATCGGCTGGGGACATCTCTGCGCTGCTGATCCGCCTCCGCTTGGGATGGTTTCCTGATGGCTCCGCTGTGAACGGGAGTCTCGCTGCTGTGTTGGATCCGCTTTGGACTGGACTCTCGCGACTGTGTTGTATCCATTGTGGATTGAACTTTCACAGTATCATGTTAGACCCGCTCGACATCCATTGCTTTCCTCCTCTCCAAGGTTCTCATAGTCATCGTCACCGACGTCCCACTGGGTGTGAGTTTTCCTTGCCCTTATGTGGGCCTACCGAGGATGTCGTGGTGGTTTGTGCAGCCCTTTGAGACACTAGTGATTTAGGCCTATATAAGTAAACATTGATTGATTGATTTATATTTTAAACAAAAATATATATAAAAAAAAACACATGCTAGCTTATGTTACCATAGTATTTTTCTTAAAGTGTCTGTATTTTTCACAATTAGTAATTTTAGTAAATTATATTAAATTTGTTTCCTTTACACACATGTACGTGAACATACACAAAAGCAACTCAAGAGATGCAACTAACAGTTTGCAGTTACTGTACTTCTGAGAGTTGGCGTCCTCTGGGCATCACCACCTGTGCCTCCTGGGGACTCACTGCATCGACAGTCTATCAGTATCACTGGTCATTGTGAGTATAAATAACATATCTGTCATGTTATGTGACATGGAGGTAGTCTGTGTTTGAGGGTTGCAGCAGGCACAGTGTGTGTATGTATGTTGTTCAAGTGTTCATAGTAAAATGGTGTTATTTATTGCTCCTAATTTGTTTTCATTTATGGGCACATGTGCTCCTAGTGAATAAGCGAAGCATAAAACATAACATTTCCATGACAAACTTTACCTAGTTTGAAGATGATGTTAGCCACTCTGCACAACACAACTGGTATTCTTCTATTTCCAAAGTACACTGCACATGAAGACAAAAGAGTGCAAAGATGTTCATTTTGTTTATATTATTACTGTTACATTCATTAGAATGGAGCCACCGTTTTGATGTTAGCCCATTGTTTGGAGTAACACTAAAATTAATCCGACCAGAAACAATGGTGCTTTTACTATAATAGACCAATTAAGGCTCATTTGTAACTTCCTGTGATTAATTTTTAATGAATCTACTTATGGCCAATTTGACATTTGGGAGGTGAAATCTCATTTCTGTTGGCACTTTCAAATCAGACATAGCGTTAGGGACGCATTTAGTCGTGTCGTTTAATGAGTCCTTTATGTTATGTGAATTATAGGTTTGGATTAAATTTCATCTAGTTTTTCCAATCAAATGAAAACTAAATTGAGATTGTTTTTAAAAACACACGTACAATTTCATTTACATTAATCCATCAACGTTTTTAGTATTCTATTTGTTTTTGTTTTTTACCAATGGGCCTAAAAAAAAAGTACAGATTGATACAGTATATAGATAGTATTTTATTCATTCCTTCAGGAGACTTCCCTCAGGAACATTTTAATCTCAGCAGCAGTGTACAGAATTGGGATCGAATTTAAAAAGTAAATAATGGGGGTGTAAATGGAAATAAAATGGAAAATATTACAATAAGACTAAAAATCAAGGATAACAATAAAAATAATATAACAAGAGAATCTATGCAGTATTGAACATGTTATGAAAATGTATTGTACTGTTTTTTATTGCAGTTTATTTCAGTATTTTTATTGTTTTGCATCCCCTGTCATCCTAGTACCCCCTTGTAGTTTTTTAGTGTATTAGTCCTATAGATACATCAATAAAGTATAACAATAATAATGATAATAATAATAATAATAATAGTGTGTGAGTGTGAATGTTGTCTGTCTTTCTGTGTTGGGCCCTGCGATGAGGTGGCGACTTGTCCAGGGTGTACCCCGCCTTCCGCCCGATTATAGCTGAGATAGGCGCCAGCGCCCCCCGTGACCTCAAAAGGGAATAAGCGGTAGAAAATAGATGGATGGATAATAATAATAAAGATCAACCTCGCAATAAATCACCTAACCATAAAGGTGTGTCTTTTAAATGATAACAATATATATTTTGTACTATCCAGACTCAAGAAAATATGTTAACAAGGGCTGTGTCCTATGGAAAATTGACTTTAGGACATGTATTCACACATCCTCTGAATTGATTAAGGAAGTGGTCAGGTGACAGTGACAAGCCCAAGTAAAAGTAATGAGCACACAATTGAGGCTACATCGCCATCTAGTGCTTAAACTATGTATTACAAAAATATACACCAAAAATGTTACACAGCTTTAGATCAGTTTTTACTGTTCCCTAATTTGTGATAAAGCATACAAACAACTGAATCATTTATAGTCGATAGATGGGTTCCATCTTGTGATTTATGGTCATTTTTATCAATAATCCAGTGACTGTTAATCATCAGGCATTTTTTTCCATACATCATTTTATAATAATACAGACTACGTGTTAATTTGTCATATTTAATTCCCATAAAACTTGATACACACGCTGCAGCATTTCCACTGTCCACTTCTAACTTTAAAGATAGAAAACTAGTAAATAAATCCATCCATTTCCTATATAGCTTGTCCTCGTTAAGACTGTTTAGAGCAGGGGTGCCCACACTTTTTCTGCAGGCGAGCTACTTTTCAATTGACCAACTCGAGGGGATCTACCTCATTTATATATATCATTTATATTTATTTATTTATGAAAGAGACATTTTTGTAAACAAGTTAAATGTGTTTAATGATAATACAAGCATGTGTAACACATATAGATGTCTTTCTTTCACAAAGACAAGAATATAAGTTGGTGTATTACCTGATTCTGATGACTTGCATTGATTGGAATCAGACAGTAATGATGATAACGCCCACATTTTCAAATGGAGGAGAAAAAAAGTTGTCCTTTCTGTACAATACCACATGAAAGTGGTTGGTTTTTGGCATCTAATTCATCCAGCTTCCATACACTTTACAAGAAAAACATTGGCGGCAAATTCCGTAGCTTGCTTGATTGACATTCACGGCACCCGAGGGTCTTGTGAGATGACGCTGGCTGCTGCCAGTTCATTATTATGAAAAAATGACAGAGAGGAAGGCGAGAAACACTTTTTATTTCAACAGACTTTCCCTTCCGTCAAAACTCTAAAGGCCGACTGCACATTTCCTATCTTCACAATAAAAGCCCTGCTTCATGCTGCCTGCGCTAACAAAATAAGAGTCTCGGAAAGCTGGCGTGCACATCACTTGTGCACGCCAGCTTTCTGAGGGATCGCTTGTGCACGCCAGTTTTCCGAGACTCTGTATTTAGTTAGCGCAGGCAGCATGAAGCAGGGCTTTTATTGTGAAGATAGGAAATGTGCAGTCGGCCTTTAGAGTTTTGACGGAAGGTACGGCGCGAGAGTCTGTTGAAATAAAAAGTGTTTCTCGCCTTCCTCTCGGTCATATTTTCATAATAATGATCTTGCAGCAGCCAGCGTCATCTCACAAGACCCTCCGGTACCGTGAATGTCATTTAAGTGACGTCTTGGTGAAGATTGATGATCACTAATTTTTAGGTCTATTTTTTCTAAAAGCCTGGCTGGAGATGGACTGACACACCCCCCGCGGTCGACTGATAGCTCGTGATCGACGTAATGGGCACCCCTGGTTTAGAGTCTACAATGAAACCAACAGGTATGCTTTGGTCTGTAGGAGGAATACTACAAGAAAACCCATATCAGCACGGAGAGAACATGCAAACTTCACAGTCACAAAAAAGATCTACTAACACTTAAAAAGTAAAACACTTTATTTACAAATTGATATAAATACAGTCTTGTGTACTAACAAGTTTATTGGACTCCAATGTAAACAACTTTTAAAAACACCCTGTCTGGATTACCAATGAAAGCATTCAAATCAACTGTCCCCGATGACTATTTCTTTCACAATAGTGTAAAAAATAATCCTCTTTTAAAAAAGTGCACTGAACAGGCTGAGGGGTGGTCAGAGAACAGAGCGATACTTACAAGCAAACATGAACCAGACCGCACAAACATTCTCTGGGTAAATAAAGACTCGGACACGGACAGCCAGCCTCACATGGTCACCACGGCAACACACTATCTCCTCACAGAACGGGGACCTGCACAAAATGACACGAGACACAGAAGCAAATGTGAATAACTGCGTTGAATACAATAGCTCATTTACATTACACTCACCAGGATAGAGAAAATAAACTTATTTTGGTCACAATTAGGTGACCGAAATGTTACTAACTCCTTTTCCCATACAATGCAGTGTAATACTTCATCACAGCACACTGCAATAACACATTGGTAATTAATGCCTTTTGATAAGAGAATATACATCTTTTGCATTTTTCATTTAAGGTAATATATTAAGGGATCAAACATAAATTTCATATTTTTCTATCAGGTATTTTTCATTTGATCATTTATTAAGGGCAGTGCTGTCAAGCAATTAAACGAATGAGTGATTAATTAGGATTTTGAATTAATCTAATTAATTTTTTTATTAAGTTACTTAAAAGGCTGAGAAAAGCCCTCAACTTACAGTGGTTTAAAGCAGTGGTTCTCAACCTTTTTTCAGTGATGTACCCCCTGTGAACATTTTTTTAATTCAAGTACCCCCTAATCAGAGCAAAGCATTTTTGGTTGAAAAAAAGAGATAAAGGAGTAAAATACAGCACTATGTCATCATTTTCTGATTTATTAAATTGTATAACAGTGCAAAATATTGCTCATTTGTACTGTTTTTTTCTGAACTATTTGGAAAAAACAATATACAAATAACTAAAATCTTGTTGAAAAATAAACAAGTGATTCAATTACAAATAAAGATTTCTACACATAGAAGTAATCATCAACTTAAAGTTGGGATTGTAATAGAGATCCATCTGGATTCATCAACTTAATTCTAAACATTTCTTCACAAAAAAAGAAATCTCTGACATCAATATTTATGGAACATGTCCACAAAAAATCTAGCTGTCAACACTGAATATTGCATTGTTGCTTTTCTTATCACAGTTTATGAACTTACATTCATATTTTGTTGAAGTATTATTCAATAAATATATTCATTAAGGATTTTTGAATTGTTGCTATTTTTAGAATAATTTTGAAAAATCTCATGTACCCCTTGGCATACCTTCAAGTACCCCGTTTGAGAACCACTGGTTTAAAGTAATTTATTGTTTTAACTGACTTGAACGATGCAGTTTGTTTCATTTAGTAAAATTAAACATCACATCTATTAAAAGTGCTTCAGTTAACACATTTAAAAACATTAACAACACTTTTCTGAGCAATAAGTATTGAATGTTGAGCATGTTACTTTTCCTCTGCTTCAGTTCATTTGAAGTAAATAAACAGGCCCGTTTAAGAGAACACTTTTCAAAAAAAAAAAAAGGTTAATATATGTCATAATTACATGTTTGTGACATATAATTCCATGGTTCTCGCCCGGAAAAGGGTGGAGTGCCATCTCCGGGTTGGGGAGGAGACCCTGCCCCAAGTGGAGGAGTTCAAGTACCTAGGAGTCTTGTTCACGAGTGGGGGAAGAGTGGATCGTGAGATCGACAGGCGGATCGGTGCGGCGTCTTCAGTAATGCGGACGTTGTACCGATCTGTTGTGGTGAAGAAGGAGCTGAGCCGGAAGGCAAAGCTCTCAATTTACCGGTCGATCTACGTTCCCATCCTCACCTATGGTCATGAGCTTTGAGTCATGACCGAAAGGATAAGATCACGGGTACAAGCGGCCCAAATGAGTTTGGGTCTCTCCCTTAGAGATAGGGTGAGAAGCTCTGCCATCCGGCAGGAACTCAAAGTAAAGCCGCTGCTCCTCCACATCGAGAGGAACCAGATGAGGTGGTTCGGGCATCTGAACGCCTCCCTAGGGAGGTGTTTAGGGCACGTCCAGCTGGTAGGAGGCCATGGGGAAGACCCAGGACACGTTGGGAAGACTATGTCTCCCGGCTGGCCTGGGAACGCCTCGGGATCCCCCGGGAAGAGCTAGACGAAGTGGCTGGGGAGAGGGAAGTCTGGGTTTCCCTGCTTAGGCTGTTACCCCCGCGACCCGACCTCGGATAAGCGGAAGATGATGGATGGATGGATGGATGGATATTGTTTTAGTATTACCATCATCAAGCAAAAAAAAAACATTTTCTCAATACTTAGCTTTTAATATCTTCTAAGGAGGGTTTGTACTGCGGTACAAACAAAAAGGCCAGAACAGCTTTCTAAGTTTTGTTGGACATGCTTATGTGTATTTTTGTGATCATTTTATCACTGAATGATTATACGTGTGCTTTGTATTACCTGCTAACAAGGGAAGACTACAGAAAACAGCGAATGCATTTGGACTGTCGACTGATTGACTTGTCGATCGATTACTCAACATCTAAGTCCAGAGTATACAAAGTCACCAAAAAGGAATGGACAATGAAGGTGAAGGCAAAAGAGTGAGGAGCGTCCTGACCAGAATCTACATCCCTAGATTGATTGTTGTAAAATGTTTTTAATCACATTTTTTACTTTCAGGTGTCCATTATAGATTTGATTAATTAATTGATTATTGGCTCGGGTGTTATTCACTACAATAGGGCATTTTCCGCGCATGAATACTATGTCGCGTTACGCCGGTGGACGGAGAGGGGATGGGGTCTTAAAGGCCTACTGAAAGCCACTACTAGCGACCACGCAGTCTGATAGTTTATATATCAATGATGAAATATTAACATTGCAACACATGCCAATACGGCCGCTTTAGTTTACTAAATTACAATTTTAAATTTCCCGCGGAGTTTCAGGTTGAAAACGTTGCGGAATGATGACGCGTGTTTGTGACGTTATTGGTTGAGCGGACATTTTTAGCCCAGCACCATTTACGGCTAAAAGTCATTTATTTTCATCGCATAATTACACAGTATTTTGGACATCTGTGTTGCTGAATCTTTTGCAATGTGTTCAATTAATAATGGAGACGTCAAAGAAGAATGCTGTTGGTGGAAAGCGGTGGATTGCAGCTGCCTTTAGCAACCGAAACACAGCCGGTGTTTCTTTGTTTGTTGTGAAGCTTTAGCGAACATGGTTCTCTACCACATGTCAGTCAACCAGCAAGTTTTGGATGAGAAAATTGTGATATTAAGTCGAGACTTGTGCGGAGTTAGCGTCCTCCTGCAGCAGCTGTCAAAAAGGCAGCTGTGATCTTGGCTCCTCCATTGGCTTCTCTCAGATCACCGCAGCCCTCCGACTTTCAGGTATGACTTTATAATCTCACTAAAACACTATTAACACAATAAGCAGACAAGGGATTTTTCAGAATTATCCTAGTAAATGTGTCTAATAACATCTGAATCGCTCCCACTGCAGTCGCCTTTTCTTTTTTTTTCTAGTGCTTCACTCTAACTTTCCTCATCCACGAATCTTTCATCCTCGCTCAAATTAATGGGGAAATCGTCGCTTTCTCGGTCCGAATCGCTCTTCCTGCTGGTGGCTATGATTATAAACAATGTGAAGATGTGAGGAGCCCTACAACCCGTGACGTCACGCGCACATCGTCTGCTGCTTCCGGTACAGGCAAGGCTTTTTTATTAGCGACCAAAAGTTGCGAATTTTTAATCGATGTTCTTTACTAAATCCTTTCAGCAAAAAAATGCCAATATCGCAAAATGATGAAGTATGACACATAGAATGGACCTGCTATCCCCGTTTAAATAAGAAAATCTCATTTCAGTAGGCCTTTAAAAGATTGCATTCTGTGTGTGTGGACAAGGATAAGGTTAAGTCGGATATACCCTTATAACCTTAGTCGGTGTAGAAGCAACCTAAATCTAAACACAAAATCAAAGGCCTGCCTTCTATAAATGGAATGACTTTGTTAAAAATATTGTCCATACAAAATCACATTCATGTTGTATAGCTTACTTGAGGCATGTGGCGAAGACTCTTCGGGCATTGCGGTGCAGGAAGTGGATGGGGAAGCCTTTAAACGTGTGCCCGTCCGGGACTGCTCGCCGTACTGCATCCTGAAATTCCTCATTCCCACAGGAGATCCCGTTGCAGCGCTCCATCTCATAGGCTGATAACGCTGAGGACAACAGATAGGACAGGTTGTCGTCCCAGACTGTCGTAAGGTTCAAGTCCTGGAGGTAAAAAGGATGCATCAGTTCATCTGTGATTAAAAATGCGAATGTAGAAGTAAAATTCAATGGATTACTATACAAAAACTCTTATTTATCTAGAATTGGAAGAGTTTTTTAAAAAATTGTTTTTATAGACACCCAAATATCAAGTGTTCTGCATCGTTTACTGCTGCGCCAAGTTGTACCTTCCTGTACTCGGAGATCAGGTACCTCATCTCCAGCTCAAGCTGATTGCTGGCGGCAGAAGAAACGAGAGATGAGGAGCTGAGCGGAGGCAGAGGAGGCAGCGAGCTGGTGGCGCCAGAGTCACAAACAGACTTGAGAGCCTCCTCGCTCATGGCTTTCCACCGAGATGGGTTCTAAAAAGAGCGTTGGTACACAAGCGTAACTTTCTGAACTTGATTATTTTTCAGGAGCACTGCAACCTTTCTTTAACCATTTAGAATCACGGGCCTACCTGGAGGTCAAAGACACACAGCTCCACAGAGTCAGAGGGCTGACAATTGGCCAGGAAGCTCTGGTGGTTGAAGACGCAGCCCACCGTGCGATAGGGGTGTGAGGGTTTCGACTGGGAGGCCATGGGCGGGGCGTCGGGGTCTATGGTCTGATGAAGGTATCTGCCCATGCATTTGGAGTGATGTACATGTTTATTTAGTAACAGAAAGATACTGGTTAAAACTCACAAATAAAGAATCAATGCTTGGTCAACTCCACAAACAAGCCTGGAGGCGCATGTCGGGATCTACAAAACCCAAAACCAGTGAAGTTGGCACGTTTTGTAAATCGTAAATGAAAAGAGAATATATGATTTGCAAATCCTTTTCAACTTATATTCAATTGAATAGACTGCAAATACAAGATATTTCATGTTGAAACTGAGAAACTTATTTTTTTTTTTGCAAATAGTCATTAACTTATCATTTAATGGCAGCAACACATTGCAAAAAAATTGGCACAGGGGCATTTTTACCACTATGTTACATCCCCTTTCCTTTTAACAACACTCAGTAAAAGTTTTGGAACTGAAGAGACCAATTTTTTAAGCATTTCAGGTGGAATTATTTCCCATTCTTGCTTGATGTACAGCTTAAATTGTTCAACAGTCCGGGGTCTCCGTTATGGTATTTTACGCTTCATAATACACCACGCATTTTCAATGGGAGATATGTCTGGACTACAGGCGGGCCAGTCCAGTACACAAACTCTTTTACTATGAAGCCACGCTGTTGTAACACGTGCAGAATGTGGCTTGGCATTGTCTTGCTTTAAATAAGCAGGGGCGTCCATGAAAAAGACCTTGCTTGGATGGCAACATATGTTGCTGCAAAACCTGTATGTACCGTTCAGCATTAATGGTGCCTTCACAAATGTGTAAGTTACCCATGCCTTGGGCACTAATACACCCCCATACCATCACACATGTGTAAGTTACCCATGCCTTGGGCACTAATACACCCCCATACCATCACAGATGCTGGCTTTTGAACTTCGCGCCTATAACAATCCGGATGGTTGGTCCAGAGGACACGGCATCCAGTTTCCAAAAACAATTTTAAATGTGGACTCATCAGAACCACAGAAAACGTTTAGCTTTGCATCAGTCCATCTTAGATGAGCTTGGGCCCAGCGAAGCGGCGGCGTTTCTGGGTGTTGTTGACAAATGGCTTTCGCTTTGCATAGTAAAGTTTTAACTTGCACTTACAGATGTAGCGAAAAACTGTAGTTACTGACAGTGGTTTTCTGAAGTGTTCCTGAGGCCATGTGGTGATATCCTTTACATACTAATGTCAGTTTTTGATGAGGGATCGATGGTCGATGGTCATGTGAATTCAATGTTGGTTTTCGGCCTTACGCTTAAGTGCAATGATTTCCCCTGATTCTCTGAACCTTTTGATGTTTTTACGGACCATAGATGGCGAAATCTCTAAAATTCTTGCAATAGCTCGTTAGGAAATGTTGTTCTTAAACTGTTTGACATTTTCCTCATGCATTTGTTCACAAAGTAGTGACCCTCGGCCCTTTCTTGTTTGGGAATGACTGAGCATTTCATAGAAGCTGCTTTTATACCCAATCATGGCCCCAACCTGTTCCCAATTAGCCTGTTTACTTGTGGGATGTTCCAAAAAAGTGTTTGATGAGCATTAACGAGACTTTTTTGCCACTTGTGGCAGCTTTTTTGAAACATTTTGCAGGCACCAAATTCCAAACGAGCTAATATTTGCAAAAAATAACAAAAGTTTACCAGTTCGAACATTAAATATTTTGTCTGTGCAGTGTATACAATTGAATATAGCTTGAGAAGGATTTGCAAATCATTGTATTCTGTTTTATTTTTGGATGCTTCACTAGTTTGGGGTTTTGTATATATTGCTTCATGCTGCTAGGAGCCTTTTTCTCCTTAAAAGTCCTCCAAAGCATGCTAAATGGTCATTGATTGCCCACATGATGGCAGGAAAGTAGCAGCATGTAAATTGATTCTTAAAATGAATCAAAACCTCCCCCCGGCCAGATTCTTTTATAAAGTCATGACGTTTCGCGGTCCTATTGGAAGACATTGGCAGTCTGCACATGGCCCGCGGGCCGTAGTTTGGACATGTGTTCAAAGAGGTTGCTTTAGTTGAAATTTACTGGTAGCGAGCCATCACAAATAGATAAATAATATGTTGAATGTAAAAAATGTAGAGGAAACACTGTTCTCTAGATGAAGTCTGTGTTGTTTCTCAGTGTACCAACAAGACACAACACTGTTCAAAAATGCAAGAGCTGAATGCACTTATGTTGAGTTACTTTGCAAATTAGAAAGAAAAAAAAACAAACAAACCTGCGCGCAGTCAGGCTCTCCCAGAAAGTTACACTCCCGTCTGTACCTTGCGTGAGAACCCATGTGTGAGGTGTCCCCTTTGCTTTGGTCCCCACACACACATACGCGTCAAGGCCGAAACCCAACAAGAGGCTGCACAACAGGGTCGAGTGGTCCTCACAATCTCCCTATTGGACAGAAGAGAAATTAGGTAAACAAGTAGTATGCTAACCAGAAAGGCAGTCCACTCTTTTGGCCCCATACTGTAATCTTATATACAGTACATAATATTAAGTAAGGCTCAGCTGGGTCAATCATCGGTGCTGATATTTCTCATTTTGACTTCAATCAATCAATGTTTATTTATATAGCCCCAAATCACAAATGTCTCAAAGGACTGCACAAATCGTTACGACTACAACATCCTCGGAAGAACCCACAAAAGGGCAAGGAAAACTCACACCCAGTGGGCAGGGAGAATTCACATCCAGTGGGACGCCAGTGACAATGCTGACTATGAGAAACCTTGGAGAGGACCTCAGATGTGGGGTTACTTATAAGTAAGTCGCAATGACTTACTTATAAGTCATTGCGACTTATAAGTCGCAGTCTTCTCCACAGTCCAGCGGAGGGTGAGACCCGGCCAAACCAAAAAAATAAAAAATAATATATATATATATATATATATCTATATATATATATATTTTTTTATAGTTTGGCCAAGTCTCACCGGCCAAACTACGAAAAAAAACGCGACTTATAGTCCGAAAAATACGGTATATCGGAATCGGCATCTTTTTATTAGTGTCTGTCTTTTTAAAAAAATAATATTGATAATAAATAGTACTATTCACCTCTATTTTCACAGTTTATATAATCTAAAATGTAACAACCATCGCACAAATTCCTTTGTATTTGACATTAAATGTTTTGGTATAATTTTATTTCAAAAAATCAGTTTTCTTCTAAGTAATAGAAATTTATCAGAGCTGTTATCTATTTTATGGAGGAATTGAGTTAATCATAGAACTGGCACCCAATGTCATTAAAAAAGTATTGATTTTGAACACAGAATCGATTCTGAATCAAATTGTTACCCCCAAGAATTGAATCGAATCGTGTGGTGCCCAAAGATTCACAGCACGAGTGATCAGCCTGCTAACGATCTGTCAGCATCCACACTTGAGAATAAAATAATTTCATTAATCACAGTTGACATAATTAAGGGATACATTTTATTTCAGCCTGTATGTGTGGCAGGGGTACAAATTATTTCGGAGAGACAAAATCTCACACGACACCTGTCAGTCTGAGAGAAAACTGTCGGACAATAATCGCTGTTTAACTACCAAGTTATTTAACTTGAACTTTTTCTGTGTTGATTGAAAAATCACAAGCACAAAAAAATAAAATATTGTTTGATCAAGTGTTTACTGAAGTTGTTTTTTGATAAAAATATTTTTTTAAGTAGTAATATAGAGCGGTTCAAGACATAATAGAAGTGCATTATATAACCCTACATGAACTACGGGGTGTTAAATAATACATCATATTTCGGTTATACATTGGGAAACTATTACTTCATTAAATAATTTATTTAACTTTATAAGAAATGCAACTGTGCCAAGGAACTCCCAGCATCTTGTTTGTTTGTATTTACTTGTTTTAAATGAACATGCTTCAGGCTTTTAAAGAAAATTAAGTATTTGAGTTTGTAGTAGTCCATCCATCCATTTTCTACCGCTTATTCCCCTTTGGGGTCGCGGGGGGCGCTGGCGCCTATCTCAGCTACAATCGGGCAGAAGGCGGGGTACACCCTGGACAAGTCGCCACCTCATCGCAGGGCCAACACAGTATTATTCAAAATGTTGACACCAATACAATATTTTATTTTTACTGTAAATAATATATAAAGTGGGGTAGACTCCAGTTTGGAAGAGAAACGGTTGTAAGAAATGAATGAATGAGTACTTTTGATTCCGTAAACATCAAAATCCTTTGTACTTTCAAAATAACAGTAATGCTATTTGTTGGGCTGTAATTTAGGCTGAAATATGTAAGTAAAAAACTATATTATCAGAAAAGACAATAAAATGATGAAAAGTAATGCTAATATGGACGACACCATTTTGGAAAAAAATGAGGAAAATTGTATTTATCTTAAACAAACTCAAATCATGGCCGACAAGCACCACTTTGCAAGTGTTATGTTGTGTGTCTTGCAGGTGCTAACTGAGGAACAACAGGGAACATTTATCTTGTGGTGGTCTGTGAAACTAAACTTTGTTAGGTAATTCCTTGGTGATGGACAAAACATACGTGCAACGAAACAACTATTGTTATTTGTCGAGTGCACTAATCTATCTTCCTAATTTACATGTTGTAAACAAAAATAAAGGGTTATAGCAAATATCTGTGCAAAACTTTCCGCAATGGGATCAAGCATGCTTGACCAGTTAGATCTGGATTGTTACCTGGAGTTTTGTTAATTCATGTCAACAAAAGTGTTCAGTACCTACTGCAAATCCTTTTTCATAAATAGTGGCTGTTGGTCATATGTTGCTGCACTTACGGTGTCAGAATTGACACCTAAATGTTAAAATCTTGCCTTTACTTTTTTGAAAAAATAAACAGTATTTTTTCCCCAAAATTAAGTCTGAAGAAGATGAGTTTTCAAAAGCAAATGTTTCCAAAGTCTGGTCCAGGACAATTTGTGAGCACACAAGGTTGGTAATTTCTTGTATTTTAGTGATGTGATTTAGAAAAGTTAACATGGTAGGCGAGTGGTTCTCAACCTTTTTTCAGTGATGTACCCCCTGTGAACATTTTTTTTATTCAAGTACCCCCTAATCCGAGCAAAGCATTTTTGGTTGGAAAAAAGACATTAAGAAGTAAAATACAGCACTATGTTATCAGTTTCTGATTGATTAAATTGTATAACAGTGCAAAATATTGCTCATTTGTAGTGGTCTTTCTTGAACTATTTGGAAAAAAATACATAAAAATAACTAAAAACTTGTTGAAAAATAAACAAGTGATTCATAAAGATTTCTACACATCAACTTAAAGTGTCCTCTTTGGGGATTGTAATAGAGATCCAACTGGATTCATAAAATGAATTCTAAACATTTCTTCACAAAAAAAAAAATCTCTGACATCAATATTTATGGAACATGTCCACAAAAAATCTAGCTGTCAACACTGAACTAAACAGTTGCATTTCTTTTCACAGTTTATAACCTTACATTCATTTTTTGTGGAAGTATTATTCAATAAATATATTTATAAAGGATATTTGAATTGTTGCTATTTTTAGAATAATTAAAAAAAATCTCACGTAACCCCTTGGCAGACCTTCAAGTACCCCCAGGGGTACGGGTACCCCCATTTGAGAACCACTGTGGTAGGCTATAGGCTACAAGGAGCATGTTTAGACACTTCCTATTGAGAAATGCAATTTATCTTCCGTAATGGAGGTGATTGTTATTACCTTAGGGGAGCGGCTCCACAAATAATTCGCTGCTAGAGAAAATTTCAACTTTTACATGCAGAAAACCATGCAAAGTATATCAATTAAATGCAATATTAGCCAGAGGGGATCAGCATTTATGAGCTGCATTTTAAGAAAATCTACCTGTACTGATTGGTTGCTAATCGATCGGCACATCCCTATAAAGTCTAAAACACCGCATTTGTCAATATTAACAAGTATTAAAAAAAATAGTAGAATATTACTTAAAGACACAAAGGACCTAATTTACTAAGACCAAAATACCACGGCCTCGACAGCGTGTGCAAAAAAATTGATTGGCGTGTACTATGAGTGGCCGTGTTGCGTGTGATCTACTAAAACTGCATGTCCAATTGAAAAGTGGTGCAGACCGCCTTATTTAATAATAATAATAATAACAACTAATATTTATATCGCGCCTTTCTAAACACTCAAAGCACTCACAGAAGTAGGACTCAACATTCATTCACACCTGGTGGTGGTAAGCTACATCAATAGCCACAGCTGCCCTGGGGTAGACTGACGGAAGTGTTGCTGACAGTTCATTCAACATTCATTCACCAGTGTGAGCTGCACCGGGGGCAAAGGGTGAAGTGTCCTGCCCAAGGACACAACGGCAGCGATTTTTTTGGATGTCAATAGGTGGGAAGCGAACCTGCAACCCTCAGGTTTCTGGGCGCTCTACCCACTACGCCAGGGGTAGGGAACCTATAGCTCTAGAGCCAGATCTGGCTCTCGGATAAATCTGAGCTGACATTGCTTAACACGATAAGTAATGAATAAATCCACTTTTAATCACAGTGTTAAAAATAATGTTCAAGATATAAAACATTGTCAAGCATTTTTAATCCATCCATCCGTTTTCTACCGCACCTGTTCAAGAAGTTGCGTTAATGGTAAGAAGTTATTCATTTATTATTGGTTAGTGTGGGGCTTGCCCTCCTTGGGGTTCTGCAGACCATCAAGCACCGACATGAGAGCCTGTTTCTGGGTTACAATGTTGTTTTATTTTTCGATAAGTCTCTCAGTTACTTTCCAGCAATTGTCTTTTTCTCTTTCGTTTTCGCTCGCACTCTGGCTCCAGCCCCAACCCTGTCTCTCCTCCTGGCTGCTGCTTATAACAGAGCGACAGGTGATTAGATAACAAGGCCCAGGTGGGCCGTTTACGCACCTGTGGCTGATTTAAAGGCCGGTCCTGGCACACCCCAGATCACTGCAGGCCAGCAGGCCACGCCCCCTCCACAGTTAGCTTCAGAATAATAATGTTATTACAAAGAATAAGAGACCTATTATACTCTAGAAATGTTGGTCTTACTTAAAAATGCACGCGTTTAGTTGTGTTCAGTGTTAAATAAAATATTATATGGCTCTTACGGAAATAAATGTTAAAATATTTGGCTTTTTGGCTCTCTCAGCCAAAAAGGTTCCCGACCCCTGCACTACGCCATGCCGCCCCATGTTAATTAAATTATAGTTTTGAGGGCATTCAGGGCTTTTACCACGGAGATGATAATTTTCTGTAAAATTCATGTTCTCATGTTCCTACATGTGTGAACCAGCAGCACACATCTATAAACTGTAACACCTTTTCTGAATTGCAATTCAAACAACAGAAGCATATGCACATTGACACCTAATTCTGTCTGCAAGGCAGTGGATGGCGTCACCAGCGAATTTTCGCGTCTGGAACAAATGCAAGAAAATGCATAATGAAAGACATCTTTCCGTGCAGGGGATATATTATAGTAATATATTTGCTAAGAAAAACAAAAAACAACATTTAAAAAAAACAACGCCGGCACCAAAAACATGTATTAAATACATTTTAATCAGCCTCTTAAGTCATCCAGCAGCTATGAAATCATAAAAGGAAATTGCTGAATAGAAAATATGTGTAATATTTTTTAGTCCTGGCAGTCCAAATATGTAGATAAACACACAGGATTCTAAGTCCATCGCAGCAGGAGCACTTCTTTTCTCACAGTTGTGTGGTCTGTGCCCGGTATGCGCGTTCTTTTGACACGTGCAAAATAAAATGCAAAATAGTGCTCACAAAGAGGTGATGAATGTTGAGTGTTAATAAATCACATTGTGCTTGTTAAATAATTACATTTTCATCATCTCCTCCCACTATTGTGGGTGTTTGATGATCAACATATAGTTTGCATATTAATGAAGTGTGAAGTGAAGTGAATTATATTTATATAGCGCTTTTCTCTAGTGACTCAAAGCGCTTTACAAAGTGAAACCCAATATCTAAGTTACATTTAAACCAGTGTGGGTGGCACTGGGAGCAGGTGGGTAAAGTGTCTTGCCCAAGGACACAAC
The DNA here is from genome assembly GCF_033978795.1 of Nerophis ophidion. NCBI lineage: Eukaryota > Metazoa > Chordata > Actinopteri > Syngnathiformes > Syngnathidae > Nerophis > Nerophis ophidion. The sequence continues at coordinate 68,172,263 of NC_084621.1, forward strand.
GGCAGTGACTGGGATGGCGGAAGCGGGAATCGAACCTGCAACCCCCCACTCTACTAACCGAGCTATATCGCCCCATGAAAACACAGACGCAAAATGAATTGCACGCCTTATCCCGCTAACTTGAAAGACGGCACGTTTAGTAAATCGGCTTTGCATGTGCTATTAAATTATCAAGTTTTTTAGTACATGCAAACCTTTTGTAAATCAGGCCTAAAGTCTTCAAGGAAGTAGCATATTAGAAAATATCCCGTAACAAACGTGTCATGTGTTCATGAGTTAAATTTGATTATCTTTTTGGGGGCCACAAGCAAAACAATTACCACTCCACTTTAACTTAAAGACGGGAAAAGTAAACCAAGGGCAGTTAATAATAAATTTGTGACAATCTGTCACTTCATTTCTGTCAGTTTTTCGTGTTTTTGTATTTACTTCCTGTTCAGTGCTATTATTTTGTTGTATTTCCTGTTTTATTCACGGAGCACTGTTGTTTTTCTCTTTTCGTTGATTGGCAGCGGTTCACACCTGCTGGCAATCACACTAGTGTCTATTTATGTTTCACTCGAGCACTCCTCAGTGCTCGATGATAATATCATGTTGAGAACGTTACTTTGCACGACTGCTTTATTTTTATTTGTCTTCTTATGAGTTCCATATTAAATTCGTCTTACATTCACTCCTCTCTCCTGGATTCTTGCATCATCGGGGACACACGACTGCAGCCATGCGAGTTCCCAACAAAATTAGTGTTTTTCAAATCTACTAATGTTCACTACAAAAAAATGTATTTAAAGTGTGGATGATTTGTGCCGACATCGTCTGGGTATTGGCCAATAATCAAAGCTACTATTATCAAAAGTAAATAGTTTTTACCCCACCAGCCCCGGTAAAAACACGCCACAGCATTGTTAATTTTGTAAACCCAAAAAGTGTTATTCAAAACGAAATGTCCCCAATTTCGTGAAGACTCATTTCGACAAAAGTAGTACATAATTATGAACGTTACCTTCCCTCGACACAGGAAAGCCAGTAATGTGCACCACTGCTCATGCTTGTCTCCTCCTCCCACCACTGGGGCCTTTTCGTGTGCCAGGAGGCTGACGAAGCGGGCAGCCTGCCGAGGGCTCTCGAGCAGTCGGCCGGCCCGCAGGACCCGCACGTAGGAACACGCTGGCCTGTTGATGCCATTCTCATCCTGCGGATTAGACAGAAACAGAAAAAAAGCGCTAAAAATAATTCAACAGCAAATATTACACTTTTCCCTGAAAGTAATGACCGAACCTGTGCAAATATTTTGACCATTTTGGACTCGTTTGATGAGCGGATTTCTAGAAACTCCCTCCACCACTGTTTGGCATAAACCAGGAAGACCCTTTCCCTCTCTGCTGTCCTCTGCTTTTCTATTGTTCGCTGCGTACCAAACAGGAGATGCAACGTGATAGAATTTATAATAATAACAATGAATTAAAACAACTTGATGAGAAAAAAAGTATTTAAAGCATTGTTGATGTCCTCACCTGTGTGCTAACGATCTCGTGGCTCAGTGTCTCTGTGAGGGGAGGATACAGCTCAAGATCGATGGTTAAAACACCAGCCGGCAACTTGCATTCACTTCCTGGGGACACAACACATTCCTTAGATGGCTCCTAATTTAAAAATTGCTTCACGTTGTTTGCAAGGGTGTGAGACTACACGGCATCATCCTCTATAATATAATAAATACCACTGCGTAAACAAAACAGTAAACATGACGTGTGCTATAATAGATCAGGGTTGCAACGGTATTGTAGAAACCATGGTAAAGCAGTTGCAAAATCTTCACAATAATGCCGTGATGGTAGGGCTGGGCGATATGGAAAAGTATATCTAAATATATTTTTACCTAAATATATAACTCGATATATTTTTCGGGGAAATTATGCTTATAAAGATATTCATTTTTTAGCGATATTCAGGGAAATTGAAGTGAATGACAAATGTACTGTAAACCGTCTGTGGCACTTTAATTAACCCAGTTAGTAAAGATGGGTAATAACAGCACAAAAAGAAATTTTAAAGACCTACTGAAACCCACTACTACCCAGTCTGATAGTTTATATATCAATAATGAAATATTAACATTGCAACACATGCCAATACGGCCTTTTTAGTTTACTAAATTGCAATTTTAAATTTCCCGGGAGTTTCGTCTTGAAAACGTTGTGTAATGACGACGTGTACGCAAGACGTCACGGGTTTTTAGGAAGTATGAGCGCTAGGCACACACACAGCTAAATGTCGTCTGCTTTAACGGCATAATTAAACAATATTTTGGACATCTGTGTTGCTGAATCTTTTGCAATTTCTTCAATTAACATTGGAGAATTCGAAGTAGCAAGATGGAGTTGGGAAGCTTTAGCCTTTAGCCACACAAACACACGGGGATTCCTTGTTTAAAATTCCTGGAGGTGAAAATTCACTATGGAACATGAAACACGACAGAATGTCAACCAGCAGGTATCGGTGAGAAAATTTTGGTTAAAAAGTCGCTTCTTACCGGAGAAAAGCTGAGCTTGCCCCGTCCACAGCTGCCGTCGACTTCCCTGAGGCACTGCGCGTCAAGACATCCGTGGACGTACACCTCCGACTATCAGTTACTATTAAACTCACTAAAACACTAGCAACACAATAGAAAGATAAGGGATCTCCCAGAATTATCCTACTAAATGTGTCTAAAAACATCGGAACCCATCCCAATCGCAATTTATTTTTCTTTTCTTTTTTTTCTAGTCCGTCGCTATCAATATCCCCAAACATGAATCTTTCATCCTCGCTCAAATTAATGGGGAAATTGTCGTTTTCTCGGTCCGAATAGCACTTTTTGTTGGAGGCTCCCATTATAAACAATGTGAATATGTGAGGAGCCCCCACACTTGCGACGTCATCATCTGCGACTTCCGGTAGAGGCAGGGCTTTTCTCTTAGCACCGAAAGTTGCGAACTTTATCGTGGATGTTCTCTACTAAATCCTTTCAGCAAAAATATGGCAATATTGCAAAATGATCAAATATGACACATAGAATGGACCTGCTATCCCCGTTTAAATAAGAAAATCTCATTTCAGTAGGCCTTTAAGTAGTACAGAATTATATAACAAATAAAAAATTTAAATATTCTTTCTACGTAAAATAAATAACATAACTGTGCAAATAATACAACATGTATCAAACTCAGATAAAAAAATACATTTGCAGGCAGACAATTTGTGATTTCCCTTGCTGGTTCACTGACCTGCCCTATCTTGTCTCTGATTGGCCTGTCCCTAACCAATCATGACTCATCATAGTAAACAACCAACCAATCATGGATGTTTTGATAGTGCGAGCACAGAAGGACGAAGGGGAGGGGTTTAGTAGCCCATGGAGGGGGTGCGGCGTTTGGTAATTTTAACGTGAAATAAATGTTATCGATATTGCCTTAGTGTTTAAAAATATATCCATAAATCTTACAAAATCGTTATATCGCCCAGCCCTACGTGACGATATCAAACAAAAACTTGGCGAGTGTAGTTTTTTTCTGGCACTTTTGCTTTCGGCGGGTCTGAATATAAACTACATCTCCTAGAATCCTCTGCGCAGCACGGACTGCAATGTGGGGGCGTGGAGCGCCATAAAGGGAAGAGAAAGAGGAAGCAGGAAGTGAAGTGTTTTCGACTTCGTAGTAGATAAGAGGAACTGTTTTTCTTAAAAAACGTACATTACTTTTTGAGCTATGTTGCTAACAAACAGAAAAACAAACCCTGGTGAAAACATAAGCTCTGTGGCGGAGGCAATAACCTCCTGCAATGTTCGTCTCGAGCCTTCCAAGCTAAAAAAAGCACCTGCTGCACACCGATGCTACTTGATAAGCTACCATCACCTGGAAAAGATGAAGTTAGCAAAACTAAACATCATTTTGTGACATATTTATTACATTATTAAAAATCAAAGAAAGTTAACTTTTCTGAGAAACCGCATTTTCCATTCTGATATTAAAAACGCCCACAGCAAAGGACATTGCTTCTTACCATAAAAAAAAAAAAAAAAATGGTAAAATGGGTTATACTTGTATAGCGCTTTTCTACCTTCAAGGTACTCAAAGCGCTTTGACACTACTTCCACATTTACCCATTCACACACACATTCACACACTGATGGCGGGAGCTGCCATGCAAGGCCCTAACCATGAACCATCAGGAGCAAGGGTGAAGTGTCTTGCTCAAGGACACAACAGACGTGACGAGGTTGGTAGAAGGTGGGGATTGAACCAGGAACCCTCAGGTTGCTGGCACGGCCACTGTCCCAACTTTGCCACGCCGTCAGGAATCATGAATTGATTCACGTGGACCCCGACTTAAACAAGTTGAAAAACTTATTCCGGTGTTACCATTTAGTGGTCAATTATACGGAATATGTACTGAACTGTGCAATCTACTAGTAAAAGTTTCAATCAATCAATCAATCTTGAGAGACACGTTGGATGTTGCAGCACAATCCTTTTTACTCGAAAATACTTGTTTGTTGAAATAAAATTTAATTACACAATTTTAGCATTATGTTTGTGTTCAATTACAGTAAGTGTGTTTATCATAAACATTTCTGCCTTTTCATTATATACACTTTGGCATTTTACCAAGTCTTTATTTTTTACATAAACCACATTATGAAAGACCCATTCCACCCCAGGCACAGCCACCTGGAACTACTACCCTCAGGCAGATGCTACAGGGTGCTAAAAGCGAGCACCAATAGACTAAAAAACAGCTTTTACCCAGGAGCCATAGTAGCATTAAACAGGCACTGAGTGAGCACAATATGTCCATCATGTCCTCATGTGTAATGTTTACATTTTTTCTATTTTTTCGGACTACAATGTGCAATAATGTTATATGTATGTGTGTATATATATTCATATGCATGCAGATATGCATCTGTGTGGATATATATATACATACATAGATACATCTCTCATCTCTATCTTTTTTTTACTATTTATACTACCATATTGTATATGCACCTTAGGAGGATCTGCTCCAATTTTGTTGTTCTTTGAACCTGTTCATTGCAAAAATGACAATAAAACTCTATTCTATTCTATTCTACATAAACCACATTATCATACTGTGAAAATATCGTACCGTGAGATTTTAATATCGTTACATCCCTATTATATTATATTATATTATATTATATATAAAGGTGTATTAACAAATAAATAATCTCTTTGTGATTTTATTATTCGATACACAAAACTTTGATTAGAGTAAAAAACATATTGGTTTGTAAAATTTGATGTTAGTAGGAATTACAGTATTTTCCCGACTCTAAGGAGCACTTAAAATTCTTAATTTTACACAAAAGTCGACATTGCGCTTTATAACCCGGTAAGCCTAATGTAAGGAATAAGTTTGGTTGGGGGCTTCACGGTGGCAGAGGGGTTAGTGCGTCTGCCTCACAATACGAAGGTCCTGCAGTCCTGGGTTCAAATCCAGGCTCGGGATCTTTCTGTGTGGAGTTTGCATGTTCTCCCCGTGAATGCGTGGGTTCCCTCCGGGTACTCCGGCTTCCTCCCACTTCCAAAGACATGCACCTGGGGATAGGTTGATTGGCAACACTAAATTGGCCCTAGTGTGTGAATGTGAGTGTGAATGTTGTCTGTCTATCTGTGTTGGCCCTGCGATGAGGTGGCGACTTGTCCAGGGTGTACCCCGCCTTCCGCCCGATTGTAGCTGAGATAGGCGCCAGCGCCCCCCGCGACCCCAAAAGGGAATAAGCGGTAGAAAATGGATGGATGGATGGAAGTTTGGTTGGTACATGGTGTAATGATAGTAAAGACCAGTAGATGGCAGTCAAACACAAGAGGTATGTTTAGACTTTGTGGTCTGTGATGGGTCTGAAGTAAAAAACACCAACATTTTAAAAGTTCCATTGAAAATATAGAACATTACACACGGCGCTTAAAAATCTCTCAAAATGTTTTAGTACGACTTTGGTAAGCTATGAAGCCACACCGCTTGATGGATTGTTGGCGCAATAAACATACGAGTATTATTATGGTGTGTGTATAAGGTAAGACATACTATCTGGCATTTTGTTTCACAATGTTATGCAAAAGTAACTTTTTTTACTTTTTGGTAACTGCTGATCTGTATTCGGGATCAGTGTAAATCCTGATAAGTTGCGAGCGTACGCGCCGACGAAGTAGTCGTTATAAAAGAAGAAGCTTATCTTCTTGTTATGGGACATTTATCCTTCGTTGTTGCCATTTCTAATATAAAGTAGTGTAAAGTTCTTACTTATTTCGGTCAGTAAACTAGCCATGAAAGCACTGAAACATACCGGTGTAGTGAGTTTACATTATTCACCCAAGGAACTTTAGTTATTAGAGTTCCGGTTGGACGTTTTTTTTCGACGGGACACATTTCCGGTGTGGTTAAAGTTAAAGTACCACTGATAGTCACACACACACTAGTTGTGGTGAAATCACTCGTTTCCGGATGAGGAGATGCTGCTCCGTTATTGATTTAAGTAAAGTCGGAATGTCATTAAAACAGTTAGCGCCACCTTTGATACTTCTTCCACTCCCGTCCTTGCACGCTACACCGCTACAACAAAGATGACGGGGAGAAGACGCTGTAGAAAGTGAGCCACGTAAATAAGACCACCCACAAAACGGCGCATCTGGAAGCGGCTGTCAGAAAGTGGCTTAAAGATGCAACATTTTGACCAAAGAACCACCATCACATGTTATGGAGACCACAAGAAAGTGTTTAAAAAAAAAATAATAATAATAATATGACTCCTTTAACGCGCCCTATAATCCAGTGCGCCCAATATATGACAAAAAATAAAAATAGACCATTCATCGGCAGTGCGTCTTATAATCCGGTGCGCCCTATGGTCCGGAAAATATGGTAGTTGAAATCTATTTTCCCAGGTTATCTACACAGCACAGAAAATTTCTCACCCACTCCCATCAACTCTACAGCCAAGCTGGTCTTCCCAGAAGGTGAGCTAAGGACTGTCCTCCAGTCCAACAAGTAGGAAGACACCAGCGTCGTCTCGCTGGAGGTGTCAGTCTTGATCAGCACCAAGTGAATTGGGTCGCGAATGGACAGCATCGTTGTTGCATCTGCCATCTTATTGCTTTCTAGGGCAAAACCAAAATGTAATTTCAGAATTGTGTTTATGCATTTACTGCTGGATTTGAACGCAAACAACTCAAACATGTGACAACAGGGCTCGTGTCTGTGTACCTGCGCCATCTGTGTGGATATGGAAGAGGAAACCCTCTTGCAGGTCAGGTTCACAAGCACACGGTACCGGCTTGGAGTGAAACCTCTGATTTCTGAAGTGCAGGAATAACGTGAACGTGGAGCACACCTGACCAGGTAAAGGCTCTGGCTCCTGGAGGTGCTCCAAGAAGGCCTTACCACCAAGCACTTTCAGATACAAGTAACGTCTGGACGGGTCGATACTGGCTACAAGAACAGAAGACAGTTGAGTTGAATTTGTGTTTATTTCGAACATGCATGCATACAACATTATACATCACAATTTCCGTTTTTTCTGTTCAACATGTTCGAAAAGGAGTAGGAAGAAGCAGAGCTTATTTAATCCTAACACTTTTCCTTTACATAGCATTTGCTAAAGCGTTTGTTCACTTCCTTTTCTGAATTTATTCACAACATACTCCATAACTGATAATATTTAAAATAAAGATATAATAGTGAAGTAATTTCATATGGTGAAGTGAATAAAATCATCTAGAAAATTAATGAATGGTTGAAATAAATTCTGAATGTTTATCATGGTTCTTTGTACTTTGTAAATACTTTAAAGGGGAACATTATCACAATTTCAAAAGGGTTAAAAACAATAAAAATCAGTTCCCAGTTGCTTGGTGTATTTTTTGAAGTTTTTTTCAAAATTTTACCGGCCCCGGAATATCCCTAAATAAAGCTTTAAAGTGCCTTATTTTCGCTATCTTCGAAACCACTATCCATTTCCCTGTGACGTCATACAGGGCTGAAAATACAAACAACATGGCGGTTACCACAGCATGATATAGCGACATTAGCTCGGATTTCAGCGGTTTAAGCGATTCAACAGATTACGAATGTATTGAAACAGATGGTCGGAGTATGGAGGCAGATAGCGAAAACGAAATTGAAGAAGAAATTGAAGCTATTGAGCGAATAGCTATTGACGCTATTCGGCCATAGTGTGGGTGTACCTAATGAAGTGGCCCATAGCATGGCTGCCTTATTAGCATCGCCAGTAAAATGTGCGGACCAAACGATCAAGAATTTCGCATCTTGTGACACTGGAGCACCGAAATCCGTCGATTGGTAAGTGTTTGTTTCGCATTAAATGTGGGTATCTGGTTTCAAATGTACATACAGCCAGCGTAAATAGCAAGTTAGCATCGATTAGCTTAGCATGTTAGCATTGATTAGCTGGTAGTCATGCCGCGACCAAATATGTCTGATTAGCACATAAGTCAACAACATCAACAAAACTCACCTTTGTGATTTCGTTGACTTAATGGTTGCAAATGCATCTGCAGGTTATCCATACATCTCTGTGCCATGTCTGTCTTAGCATCGCCGGTCAAATGTGAAGACACTCTGGTACATTCAATGTGGGTCTGGCGGCAGATTTCTTGCCAGTGGTGCAACTTGAATCCCTCCCTGTTAGTGTTGTTACACCCTCCGACAACGGACCCACGAGGCATGATGTCTCCAAGGTTCCAAAAAATAGTCGAAAAAACGGAACATGACAGAGCTGAGACCCGGTGTTTGTAATGTGAAAATGAATATGGCGGGTGTGTTACCTCGGTGACGTCACGTTCTGACGTCATCGCTAAAAGACCGATAAACAGAAAGGCGTTTAATTTGCCAAAATTCACCCATTTAGAGTTCGGAAATTGGTTAAAAAAATACATGGTCTTTTTTCTGCAACATCAAGGTATATATTGACGCTTACATAGGTTTGGTGATAATGTTCCCCTTTAAGTTTGAAGGGTTACATGAAGTGGATCATATTGGTACATTGTTTGATTTATTTGCTTAATTCATTCCATAATTTAATTCCACATACTGATATACTGAAGGTCCTAAGTGTTTTACGTGCGTACAAATGTTTTGAATTACACAGTAACAGTACATAAAAATGTCACAATGAGATATTAGCCATTACGCTGCTTGTTACAGATTTAGTAGCAGTATTTCTTACTTTTTGTCATCTGGATGTTCTGTTTGTCTGTCAAAAGAGGGACACCTTTTGAAGGAGATTCTGTGTCTCCGTGAGAGTGTTTCTGAAAAAACAAAGATATTAGTTACTTTAGTCAAATAATCCATACAATAAAAAGCTTCTTTCTGTCAATCATCAGAGGAATACAATGACTAGTTTCATTATCGAAATAACAGGTAAGATTTTTTTTAAAGCAACCTGTGATAAGCGTATGTCCTTCATCACGTCATCAATAATGCCCCGGCGCTGCAGCGCATTGAGGAAGTCGTCCTCAGACAGGACTCTTTGTGCCGGACCGTGACCCTCCATCAAAGTCTCAGACAGCACCTCACGGATTTTTCCATGGATATCCATCTGATATGCAGAGAGCAGAAAAGGGAAAAAAAATATTACGGTCTACTCCCTTCACTCTTGCTGTCACAAAAAAAGGACATTGCGACTATTATCGGCTTTATAATCCTTCTTTTGCTGTTTAAAGTTCTGTGTAGGTCATTTGGAAAGGGAACACACCCTGCCCTTCAAAATGTAACAGTAATAAGATAACTAGATCAGTGGTACATGTACCACTCAAATGTGAAGACACTTTGGTACATTCAATGGGGGTCTGGCGGAAGATTTCTTGCCAGTGGTGCAACTTGAATCCCTCCCTGTTAGTGTTGTTACACCCTCCGACAACACACCGACTAGGCATGATGTCTCCAAGGTTCCAAAAAATAGTCGAGAAAACGGAACATTGCGACTATTATCGGCATTATAATCCTCCTTTGCTGTTTAAAGTTCTGTGTAGGTCATTTGGAAAGGGAACACCCTTCAAAATGTAACAGTAATAAGATAACTAGATCAGTGGTACATGTACCACTACTGGTATGCGGGCTCCATCGAGTGGTATGCCAAAGAGAGGCTCTAAATATGTATTGTACATACATTGTTGATGATGTTTGTGCATTATGTGTAATGTTACTGTGGACAAAAATATTAAATACCGTACTTTTCGGAGTATAAGTCGCACCTGCTGAAATTGCATAATAAAGAAGGAAAAAAACATATATAAGTCGCCGTGGAGTATAAGTCGCATTTTTGGGGGAAATTTATTTGATAACACCCAACACCAAGAATAGACATTTGAAAGGCAATTTAAAATAAATAAAGAATAGTGAACAACAGGCTGAATAAGTGTACGTTATATGAGGCATAAATAACCAACTGAGAAGGTGCCTGCTATGTTAACCTAACATATTATGGTAAGAGTCATTCAAATAACTATAACATTTAAACGTGCTATACGTTTAACAAACAATCTGTCACTCCTAAATGCTAAATCCGATGAAATCTTATACGGCTAGTCTCTTACGTGAATGAGCTAAAATATATTATTTGATATTTTACGGTAATGTGTTCATCTTTTCACACATAAGTCGATCCTGAGTATAAGTTGCAACCCCGGCCAAACTATGAAAAAAAAATGCGACTTGTAGTCCGAAAAATACGGTATACTTGTTAAATAAAATATCTGCTTTGTTTTCAATGAATGCTTAGGCCTACTACCCTACTGTATTTTAAATGCTGGTCACTATGGTGGTACTTGAAGAGCCAAGTTTTTCCTAAGGTGACACATGGTGAAACAAGTTTAAGAACCACTGAACTTGATCATAAGATAGATGGATAGATAGATAGATAGATAGTACGTTATTGATTCCTTCAGGAAAATTAAAATTCCAGCAGCAGTGTACAGAGTTGAGATCAATTTAAAGAAAAAAGTAAAAAATAAATAATGGGGGTTTAAAAGGAAACAAAATAGAGAAATATTACAAAAAGAATAAAAACAATGGGAATAACAATATAACAGTAAAATAAGAATATAACAAGACAAAGTAGGCAGTAGTGACCATGTTATGAAAACGTATTGCACTGTTATTGTTTTGCATCCCCTGTCATCCTAATACCCCCCGTCCCCCGTCCCAAAGAGGAGTTGTACGGTCTAATGGTGTGTGGGACAAAGGAGTTTTTGAGTCTATTAGTCCTGCACTTTGGATGAAGCAGTCTAGAACTGAACAGGCTCCTCTGGCTACTGATAACGCTATGCAGAGGGTGACTGGCATCATCCAGGATGCTCACTAGTTTGTCCACAGTCCTCTTCTCTGCCACCCTCACCAGTGAGTCCAGTTTCATTCCCATTGTAAAACCGGCCCGCCTGATCAGTTTCTCAAGTCTGGAGCTGTATTCTGCCGCCAGTATTCTGGAGGAGCAACTTGTCATTTTGCTCATGGTCACGAGCAAAGTCGCCAAAATCAATAATGGTGAGTGTGAAAACTATGCATGACCCTTAAGCCCCATCTTTACACAAATAATTAGAAATATCCGTGATTCCTGGTATTGTCACAATATACACAAGCCACCTGGAGAAAACGTATACATGAGCGAACACAAAGAAGATAATACTAATAATAACAAAATAAATGAACAAATTAAAAAGATAGTTTGACAAAAACATATCTGTGAATCTCAGTAAAACTAAAATAATGCTATTTGGTAACAGTAGAAGAGAAAGTCAAACACAAATACAGATGGACGGAGTAAATATTGAAAGGGTAAAAGAAAACACACTTTTGGGTGTAATAATACATGATTCAATTATTTGGAAATCTAATGTAAAAAATATACAACATAAAGTAGCAAGAAACACATCAATAAGGAATAAAGCAAAACATTTTTTCTACCAAAAATCCCTTCATATTCTCTACTGTTCGCTTGTGTTATCATATCTGAGTTATTGTGCAGAAATATGGGGAAACAACTACAAATGTGCCCTTCACTCACTAACTGTTACAAAAATGAATTATAATACATAATGTTGGATATAGAGAACATACAAACCCTTTATTTATTAAATCACAATTAAGAAATTTAACAATTTCAAAGAAAACTATAACCTGCTACCCAAGAATGTACAACAATTCTTCTCAACAAAAGAGGAGAAATATAACCTTAGAGGAATATCTCATTTAAAACATTTGTATGCTCGTACAACACTTAAAACCTTTAGCATATCAGTATGTGGAATTCAATTATGGAATGGATTAACCAAATAAATCAAACAAAACACCAATATGATTCAGTTTAAGAGACTGTTCAAACTACAAGTGTTCACAAAGTACACAGAACAAGAATGATGAACATCTTGAACCCTTTTTTTTTCTTCAGACAAACATTATTTATGTGTTTAATATTTGTTTGCTTACTATAGTATATTATTTTTGTATTATTTATTTGTTCACTGTTCTATTACAGAGAAAAAGGAAATTGGATAAAATTGCTATGTTATGAAAATGGGTAGGATTAAATAAGCTCTGCTTCTTCCTACTCCTTTTCAGATGTGCTGGAATGAAACGACTGGAATTGTTTGATGCAATACATTATATGGTATGCATATTTGAAATAAACTGAAACTGTAGTGAAAATTCACTCATCAGCTGACTAATTTGGGCAAATAGCTGATGAAACAATAGTCATAACATAAATGAGTTGACAAACAGCTGCGATCAAAAGTTGACATGCACTTGTAAAGAACATAATCTCATGGCTATCTTGGGTTTTCAATCATTTCTACAACTCTTAATTTCATGTAATAGAGCGATTGGAGCACATACTTGTTGGTCGCAAAACACATTCATGAAGTTTGGCTCTTTTATGAATTTATTATGGGTCAACTGAAAATGTGTCCAAATCTGCTAGGTCAAAAGTATACTAAATTCTATTTTGGTTTCATGTGACCACATGACATTCTCCCAATCCTCTGCTGTATCATCCATGTATCCATTTTGGTATAAACTCAACTCGTCGTGTTTGGAGGAAGAGGAATACTGAATACCAAGAACACTATACCTACTGTGAAGCATGGGGGTGGAAACATCATGCTTTGGGGCTGTTTTTCTGCTAAGGGGACAGGACGATTGATCCGTGTTAAGGAAAGAATGAATGGGGCCATGTATCCTGAGATTTGGAGCCAAAACCTCCTTCCATCAGTGAGAGCTTTGAATGGTTGACCAAATACTTATTTTCCACCATCATTTACAAATAAATTATTTAAAATTCCTAGAATGTGAATTCCTGGATTTTTTTTTCACATTCTGTCTCTCACAGTTGAAGTGTACCTATGATGACAATTACAGACCTCTGTCATCATTTGAAGTGGGAGAACTTGCACAATCGCTGGCTGACTAAATACTTTTTTGCCCCACTGTATTTCTCGCTATTTTGCCTTAGCCTTGAATGAACACTTGATACATATAATCACAGCAGTATGATGATTCTGTGTATACATTAAAACATTCTTGTTCATACTGCACTAATATATGCTACTTTTAAACTTTCATGCAGAGAAGAAAATCTCAACTAAGTCAATTGAAAGAAAACTGTATTTATTAAAGTTATTAGCAGGTGACTTTTCAAATGATGCTACATATTAGCAGTAATGCTATTTTTGGTAGCAACGCTTGTGCTCCACACAATTCGACATATTCCCGCTTGAAGCCGAACCACCGCCAGACGATGGACCCTGTGCTGTTTTTCTTGGGAATTAATTCTTCCTTCATTTGTTACCAGATTCGCACCTTCTTTCTCTCGCAACAACCTGCTAGCATCACAGCAAACGTTAGCCACGCCGCTGCCTCTCTGCTGGTCGAGGGCGTATACGTATGTGACGTATGACCTGACAGTGTGTGACGTGTGTAAAAATGTGCGCCTGCTTGTCTGTGAGAAGGAGACACAGGAAAGAGCGAGGAGAGCCTAGTGCAGGGGTCGGGAACGTTTTTGGCTGAGAGACCCAAGAATCCAAATATTTAAAAAATGTATTTTCCGTAAGAGCCATATCATTTTTTTTTCAACACTGAACACAACTAAACGCGTGCATTTTTAAGTAAGACCAACATTACTAGAGTATAACAGGGCTTGTATTTTTTGTAATACGTTGATATTCTGAAGCTAACTGTGGAGGGGCGTGGCTTGCGGGCCTGCAGCAAAGCGGGTGTGCCAGGACCGGTCTCGATATCAGCGACAGGTGTGTACATGGCCCACTTAGGCCTTGTTATCTTATCACCTGTCGCTCTGTTATAAGCAGCAGCCGGGATGATAGACAGGGTTAGAACTGGAGCCAGAGCGCGAGCGAGAACAAAAGAGAAAAAGACAATTGCTGGAAAGTAACTGAGAGACTTGTTGAAAAATTAAAAAAAATATATCGTAACCCTGAAAAAGGCTTTCATGTCGGTGCTTGGTGGTCTGAAGAACCCCCAAGGAGGGCAAGCCCTAAAAAAAAACAATAATAAATAAATCATGCAATTTCTTGAACAGGTGCGGTAGAAAAAAGGATGGATGGATTCAAATGCATGAGCATGTTTAATATTTTTAACGTTATTTTTAACATTTTGATTACAAGTGGAATTAGTCATTACTTATCGTGTTAAGCAGCGTCAGCTCAGATTTATCCGAGGGCCAGATGCAGTCATCAAAAGAGCCACATCTGGCTCTAGAGCCATAGGTTCCCTACCCCTGGCCTAGTGTAATGCCCGCAGCTAAAAAAACCACTGCGCGAGAACGTCCACTCGAATATTACGATATAGTCATTTTCTATATCGCACAGAGACAAACCCGCGATTTATATCGTATATAGATATATCGCCCAGCCTTAACTACCACCACCATGCTTGACGGTAGGTATGGTGTTGCTGGGATTAAAAGGCCTCAACTTTTCTCCTCCAAACATATTGCTAGGTATCGTGGCCAAACAGCTGAAATTTTGTATACTTTTGACCCAGCGGATTTGGTCAAATTTTCAGTAGACCCATAATAAATTCATAAAATAACCACATTTTATGAATGTTTTTTTTGTGAACAAGTATGTGCTCCAATCACCCTATCACAATAATAAGAGTTGCAGAAATTACTGGAAACTTTAGAACAGTGTTTTTCGACCTTTTTTGATCCAAAGCACATTTTTTGCGTTGGTTGAAAAAATCCGAAGGCACACCACCAGCAGAAATCAATAAAACACGAAACTCAGTTGACAGTAAAACGTTTTTGTTGCAATTGCTGGATATGACGTTAAACCATAACCAAGCACGCATCAGTATAGCTCTTGTCTCAAAGAAGGTGTACTATCACGACCTGTCACATCACGCCGTGACTTTTTTTTAATTGTTTGCCGTTTTCCTGTGTGTAGTGTTTTAGTTCTTGTCTTGCGCTGCTATTTTGGTGGCTTTGTCTCTTTTTTTGGTATTTTCCTGTAGCAGTTTCATTTCTTCCTTTGAGCGATATTTCCCGCATCTACTTTGTTTTAGCAATCAAGAATAGTGAAGTTGTTGTTATCCTTCTCTGTGTGGACATTGTTGATTGTCATGTCACGTTCGGGTGTAATTTGTGGACACCGTCTCTGCTCCACGGTAAAAGTCTTTGCTGTCGTCCAGCATTCTGTTTTTGTTTACTTTGTAGCCAGTTTAGTTTTAGTCTCGTTCTGCATATTCTTCCTTAAGCTTCAATGCCTTTTCTTAGTGGCACACACCTTTTGTTTATTTTTGGTTTAATCATTAGATACAATTTGACCTGCATGCTGCCTCCCGCTGTTTCCGATATCCATCCATCCATTTTCTATCTACAAAGCGATTAGCACCGGCTGCCGCCTACTGATAAGGAAGAGTATTACACGTTTACTTTGCCCGAGCTCTTGATAACACCAACACTCAACAACAACACATAATTGGCTGATTATAATTACTAATTTGCAAAAAATATTTTGAACCCAAATAGGTGAAATTAGACCATAATAAATTCATAAAATAACCACATTTCATGAATGTTTTTTTTTTTAAGAACAACAAGTATGTGCTCCAATCACCCTATCACAATAATAAGAGTTGCAGAAATTAATGGAAACTTTAGACCAGTGTTTTTCAACCTTTTTTTGATCCAAAGCACATTTTTTGCGTTGAAAAAATCCGCTCTTGGTAACACCGACACTCAACAACAACACATAATTGGCAGACTATAATTACTAATTTGCTAAAAATAGTTTGAACCCAAATAGGTGAAATTAGACCATCTCCCACGGCACACCAGACTGTATCCCAAGGCATATCAGTGTGCCGCGGCACAGTGGTTGAAAAACACTGCTTTAGACAGCCATGACATTATGTTCTTTACAAATGTATGTCAACTTTTGATCACAACTGATGCACACAATAGGTTTTAGCTATTTCTTGCTGTAAATACATAAAAGTTTATGGTAAACAGAGTTTAGAACTAAATACACGACACTCAGAGACGACAGTTATGTGTTATTCACCTTCATCAAATGCTGGTGAATGATTTGCTTCAGCTCGGAGGCCTTCTCCGGAGAAAGAGACATAACCGCGGCCGGGCTCGGGTTAGATGACAGTCCGTTAATGGCAGCCCACTTTTTAAATGTAAAAGCTGTATTTGCAGTGTGACAAAGTGGCGTCTGTGGAAACAAAACCACGCCGAGACAAACTTGCAGTTCAAACAGTCGGCAGCAGGAAGGTGTCTTTGGATATGCCTGACTTTTCCAAAACTTTAACATATATGTTTTAATTATAAGTAACGACGAATCGTAACGGGAAACAACCAAAAATTCCCTTTTGAAGAATTTATGATTAAAACATCGTATAATATTATTTACTCAGGACTATGAGTAGGTCACTTGTTCGTCATGTTCTTCTTCTTCTTCTTTTGTTTTTATGGCGGTTGGCAAGCAACCTTCTGGTGTGCATTACCGCCACCTACTGTAATGGAGTGTGGACCGAGGTGGATCCCTACTCTATATTCTTTTACTTAACCCAGTGTTTTTTAAATATGTGTATATTGCTTTATATCCTATGTTTTCTGAATGCAATCCTAATATATCTCCCACTTCTAACCTAATATTTTCTTTTGCTAACTTATTTTCCAGTATTTCTCTTTCTCTATTATATTTCCTACATTGTATTAAGACATGGTCAACATTTTCTATCTGGTGGCAAAAATCACACAGCCCTGTAGTATGTTTGCCTATCAATTTTAGTGAACTATTTAGATATGTATGCCCTAATCTCATTCTAGTCATAATGTCTTCTTCCTTCCTATTTCTACCCCCTCCTCTCATTACACCTACTTTCCTCTGGACTTTGTAAAACTCTCTACCTTTTGTTTCCTTATTCCAATTATCCTGCCACTTTTTATTGTGTTCTATCTTAATTATGCTCTTCACTTCTTCTTTACTGTGCTTAATCTCCATGTTTACTTCTGTTTTAGTGGTTGCTTGTTTTGCGTATCTATCAGCTAACTCATTTCCCTCAACTCCTACATGAGCAGGAACCCAGAGAAATGTTACCACACCTCCCGCTTTATTTATTCTGTAGATTGCCTGAACTATTTCATAAACTATATCTAGTCTTGTTTCTGATGCTATGTTTTTTATGCTCGTCAATGCACTGCTGGAGTCCGAGCACACGACTACTTTCCTAGCTTTGTTTTCCTCTATCCAGTTAACTGCCATATAAATTGCTACCAATTCCCCCGTAAAAACAGATAGTTTATCACTAATTCTTTTATTCAACACTATATTTCTCTGTGGGATAACTGCAGCAGCTCCTACTTTACTATTTATAGTTTTTGATGCATCTGTGTATATCATAATATTATCAAAAAACATTTCCTCAATCCGTTGTTCTATTTGGTAACTATTTAAATGTCTATTCTTCAGTAACTGCATGTCTACCTTTGGGTTTTCATACATCCACGGTGGTATTGCAGGAATTGGTACTGTAGGGCTCACTTTAATATTGTCAATTTGTGTTTTTTTACATATATCTCCTATTATCCACCCAAAACTATTCATTTTTTTCTTCCCTTTTTCTTGGCAATTTATTAGCACTTGACGGGTTGGATGTCCTTGCTTGGATCCTTTTAAGTTTGCCCAATAAACTGCTGAGAGTTGATCTCTCCTCATGTCCAAAGGTTTTTCATTCATTTCTACTTGTAATGCTGCCACTGGAGTAGATTTAGTAGCTCCACAACATAATCTTAACGCCTGCGACTGGATCGGGTCTATTTTCTCAAGTAGAGTTTTTGAAGCAGATTGATAAATAATGCATCCGTAGTCGATAACAGACCGAATTAAAGTGATATATATTGTTTTCAATGTTAACCTATCAGCCCCCCAATCTTTACCCCTCAAAGCCCTCATTATATTTAACACCTTTTTACTTTTCTCCATTATCTTGCTGATGTGGGTTGACCAGTTAATATTTTTATCAAACCATATTCCTAAATATTTAAAAACTTGTACTTCTTCTATGTTTTCTCCATAGAGTTTTATTTGGAGCTTGTTTTGTATTTTCCTCTTCGTAAAATGTATGACTTTTGTCTTTCCAACAGAGAATCTTAAACCCCAAGCCGTCCCCCAGTCTTGAACATTATTTACCGCTTTTTGAATCTTCTTTTCTATATAATTTGTATTTCTACCTCTCTTCCACATCACTCCATCATCAGCAAACAATGCCACCTCCACTAACCCTTCCACTTCACTAAAAACTTCATTTATCATGATGGAAAATAGTACTGGACTTATTATACTCCCTTGTGGGGTCCCATTTTCCACTTTGTATTCTCTACTATATTCATTTTCTATTTTTACTAATAATGTTCTACTTGTTAAAAAGTCTTTTATCCATCTGTACATTCTTCCTCTAATCCCAATCCTATTTAGTTTCATCAGCAACCCCTGTTTCCACAACATATCATACGCTTTCTCTATGTCAAAAAATACCGCAATTATACTTTCTTTATTTATTTGTCCCTTTCTAATTTCCTCTTCCAGCTGCACTGCTGGGTCATTTGTGCTTCTTGCTTTGCGAAAACCACTTTGGTAGTTTTTTATAATTTCTTTTGACTCTAAATAATATATTAATCTTTCATTAATCATTTTTTCCATGACTTTGCCCAAATTTGAGGTCAATGCAATCGGCCTATAATTTCCTGCCTCTTCCGGATCTTTCCCTGGCTTGCATATTGGAATTATTACAGCTGTTTTCCACTCATCTGGTAATTTTCCTTCTTCATATATCCTATTATATAATTTCAAGACCACTTCTTTGCCGATGCTACCTAAATTTTTGATCATTTGATAACTCACCAGGTCTTTCCCTGCCGTCGTATTTTTAACTTTTTTTAAAATTCGAACCATTTCATCCAAAGAAAATGTCATATCCACAGTGTTGATAAAACTATTATCGTTGTCTTCCTTCATTTCCTCAATATTTACACTAATTGTTTCTTCTCTCTTTTGTTTTTCTACATTTTTCAAATTATCATTACTGTGCACTTTAACAAAGGTTTTTGCTAAAAGTTCTGCTTTTTCTTTATTTCCTACCACACTCCGCATTCCATCTTTCATCACATGATTTTTATGTTCTTTTCTGAGCCCTGACATTCTCTTGATCATTCCCCACACCTGGCTTAAAGGAGTAGTTCTATTTAGTGTTTCACAAAAAGTTCTCCAATGGTGTTTTCTTGTTTTTTTAATAACATACCTTACTCTAGCTTGATGCCTTTTATACTGGATCATGTCTTGGAAATTATGTGTTCTTCTCAATATTCTAAATGCTCTATTCCGTTCTTGTATTGCATCTGTGCACTCTTGTGTCCACCACGGCACTATCTTCCTTCTTCTCCCTATACTATTCCTTGGTATGCTCTGTTCGGCTGCTTCTATTATGCACTTTGTAATATCTGTATTTAATTGTTCAATATCTTGATTTATATCTACTTCCTTTAAAGTTATGTCGGTAATTTCCCTAAATTTCTCCCAGTCACCATGATTATACTTCCATCTTCCTTCTATCCTAGTGCTTTCTGTCCTATGATTTATGTTTATGTGAATGACGATTGGATAGTGATCACTTCCCATTGTGCTGTATTTATTTACTTCCCACTCCACCTTTCCTGCTAACCCTTGTGACACTAGTGTTAAATCTATTGCTGTTTCTTTACCCGTGACGACATCTAACCTTGTTCCCGACCCATCATTCACACACACCAGTTCTTTTTCCTCCAAAAGTGCTTCCAATGTATCCCCATTCCAGTCATCCCTTTCACCCCACATTGTGCTATGTGCATTAAAGTCACCACACCAAATAATATTGCCACTCCAGTGCTCCATTATTGTTTCTAGTTGGTGAATTTCTAATTTCTTGCATGGATTATAGAAGTTTAGTACTTTGTATCTTTCTTTATTATTCCATACTTCTACTCCTACTATCTCTAGTTCTTGTTTTACTTTTAATATTGAATAATGCATATCTTCCTTAATAAATATGGCACATCCTCCTCCTTGCCCATCATTCCTATCTTTACGTATCGTTATATATCCTTTTATTATAAAGTTTAATTTTGGCTTCAGCCATGTTTCTTGAATACATATTATATGTGGTTTATTTTTCATATTATTAATATATCCCTTTAATTCCTGTCCGTTTGCTATCAGACTTCTGGCATTCCACTGAACAATTAACATGGCGTTGGATTGTGGTAACATGACTCGGTCTCGTCTACTCTCTGTAGCTCACCTTGCACCTGTTCCCAGGATAATTCTTTTAAATTTAAAAACTTTGCTGCTGCTTTGACAATTATTTTGATTTTCTCAGTCTTGTTTCTAGCCTGTTCTGTACAATTTATTACATAAGCCAGGAATACAACTAGTTTATCCATGGAAATTCCTGTATTTGCTGCCTCTTGTTTTTTATTTCTTGAACTATTTTCACTTCTGTCCTGTTCTGCACTTTCTTGATTTCTTATTTTAACTGCCTCTGCATAAGTAATATTTCGTTCAACTCTGATTTGCTGTACTTCTGTTGCCTGTTTTCTTATGATGCAGCCCCCATACGCTGCTGTGTGATTCCCGCCACAATTACAACACTTGACCTGTTCATTTTCTCCACATTGTCCATATTCATGCTCCCCTCCACACCTTCCACATCTCATTTTAGCATGACACACACTAGCTATGTGCCCATAGCGTTGGCACTTGAAACAAGGTACTGGGGGTGGCACGTAAGCTCTAACATAGAAGCTTAGATACCCAATCATGATTCTCTCTGGTAGGACCTCCTCTGCAAATTGCACTAGCACGGATTCGCTCTCAGTCTTTTCACCGTTCCTAAATGCCATCAATCTTTTCATCGTAGTGACAGTTCCTCCTTTTATTTCTCTTTTCAGATCATCTAAATTTTCTCCTCTTGGGATTCCTGTCACGACTCCTCTTGCCCCCTTCCGTTCTCCCACTTCGATTTTTTCCTTTATTATTTTGTTGCACAGTTTTTGCAATCGCATTGCTTTGTTCTTTTGCTCTCCATTTTTGCATTTAATCAACAGCCGTCCGTCCCTGAGCACCTTCGCTATCTCCACCTCTCCAATGTCCTTCTTTAATCCCTTAACCAGAGTCATCAAACTAATGTCATTCATATCTTGGTTTGATTTGAATGTATAAATTATCTTATATTCATCCATCATAACCCTTTTCCTCTTATCAACCTCTTCATCGTCTTCATGCACTCTTTTAGTACTCGCCTTTCCTTCACTCCCTCCTCTCCCCTTCTTTCCTCTCTCCACTCTAGTCCTATCCATTTCCATACTATCCTCATACATCCCGTCACTATCCCCTTCCATCTCGATCCAGTCACAAAACAGCTTATGCTCAACCGCCAAAACAGATTTAGATACTCTCGCCGCCGCCAAATTCACTCCAAATGTTTGGTAGTTCCGCGTCTCTCCTTTCGCTGCGGTCCTCGCGCCACCTTGTTCGTCATGGTCTGCGACGTGATCTGAAAAAGGACCCTTTTGGTGTTAATTGTTTTCAAAACTTTACCGACAATAAACATAAATAACAGTATGGAGTCTTTTCAAGTGGTGTTTCTTTTTGACGTCAAATGGCTACGTTGTGTTTTGTTTAGAGGCGCTGTCTTACATATAGAGTAAACGCTGCATTTGTTGCTGAGGCCAGGTTGGGGCGCCATAGACATATCATAAGTAGACGCAGCATCGAGTGCTAATGCCTACTGGCGCTGACGTAGACGCGGGGCCGCCATCTTGGAGTGGTGATCCGCTCCACTCAGTGCAATTCATTTGGCAGGAGCATTTTGATTGATTGATTGATTGATACTTTTATTAGTAGATTGCACAGTTCAGTACATATTCCGTATAATTGACCACTAAATGGTAACACCCGAGAAAGTTTTTCAACTTGTTTAAGTCGGGGTCCATGTTATCAATTCATGGTACAAATATATACTATCAGCATAATCATCACACAGGTTAATCATCAAAGTATATAAATCCATCCATCCATCCATTTCTACCGCTTATTCCCTTTTGGGGTCGCGGGGGGCGCTGGCACCTATCTCAGCTACAATCGGGCGGAAGGCGGGGTACACCCTGGACAAATCGCCACCTCATCGCAGGGCCAACACAGTTAGACAACATTCACACTCCCATTCACACACTAGGGCCAATTTAGTGTTGCCAATCAACCTATCTCCAGGTGCATGTCTTTGGAAGTGGGAGGAAGCCGGAGTACCCGGAGGGAACCCACGCATTCACGGTGAGAACATGCAAACTCCACACAGAAAGATCCCGAGCCTGGATTTGAACCCAGGACTGCAGGACCTTCGTATTGTGAGGCAGACGCACTAACCCCTCTGCCACCGTGAAGCCCAAGTATATATATTGAATTATTTACAATCCGGGGAGATGGGATGTGAATGGAGGAGGGTATTAGTAAAGGGTTGGAGTTGCCTGGTGTTGTTTTAGAGCAGTTTTGAAGGAATATAGAGATGCACTTACTTTTACACCTGTTGGGAGTGCATTCCACATTGATGTGGCATCGAAAGAGAATGAGTTAAGACCTTTGTTAGATCGGAATCTGGGTTTAACGTGGTTTGCGGAGCTCCCCCTGGTGTTGTGGTTATGGCGGTCATTTATGTTAAGGAAGTAGTTTGACATGTACTTCGGTATCAAGGAGGTGTAGCGGATTTTATAGACCAGGCTCAGTGCAAGTGGTTTGACTCTGTCCTCCACCCTGAGCCAGCCCACTTTGGAGAAGTGGGTTGGATTGAGGTGTGATCTGGGGTGGAGGTCTAAAAGTAACCGAACTAGCTTGTTCTGGGATGTTTGGAGTCTAGATTTGAGGGTTTTGGAGGTGCTGGGGTACCAGGAGGTGCAAGCGTTATCGAAAAAGGGTTGAATGAGAGTCAAACTACTTCCTTAACGTAAATGACCGCCATAACCACAACACCAGGGGGAGCTCCACAAACCACGTTAAACCCAGATTCCGATCTAACAAAGGTCTTAACTCATTCTCTTTCTATGCCACATCAATGTGGAATGCACTCCCAACAGGTATAAAAGTAAGTGCATCTCTATATTCCTTCAAAAGCGCTCTAAAACAACACCTCCAGGCAACGTCAACACTTTACTAATACCCTCCTCCATTCACATCCCATCTCCCCGGATTATAAACAACTCAAATGTACTTCTAATGTATATACTTGTTCTTATGCTATCTGAACTCACTATGTTCTCTGCTTACTGTACATATCCCACTAAGCAAGACCTACACTTTTTCAATGTCCACATTTCTCTGTTGATGCAATTGTTGATGACTGAAGTACTGATATCAACCAAAGCTCTTCATCCCACCCCCCGGATTGTAAATAATGTAAATAATTTAATGTATATACTATGATGATTAACCTGTGTGATGACTGTATTATGCTGATAGTATATATTTGTACCATGAATTGA